>NC_054539.1:35949788-36192288 GCF_017654505.1 Polyodon spathula
ATATTGTGTTCAAAGGTTATTAGTATTGCATATTGTGTTCAAAAGTTATTAGTATTGTATATCATTTGTTGATTGTTTATAGTCTTTTATTACACCAAACCATTAATGGACACATTTCTTAAGTATACATAATAAAGTAAAAAAAAAAATTGAAAAAGTTGTACAGCCACTTTTTTTATTAATTAATGTTAATATAAAGTAATAGATAGATAGATAGATAGATAGATAGATAGATAGATAGATAGATAGATAGATAGATAGATAGATAGATAGATGTGTCTTGAAATAGCAGAACAGGTTTTAGGTTTTGTTGCAATACCAAAATGCCAACAGTTAGCCAATGTGTACCTTCTTATGAGTCCATCCCCATTTCAGAGCAATGTGATCTGGATTATTGCAGAAGGTAAGAATTGTGAATGGAGGGTTTAAACAAGGCGTTTCTATGAGCTTCTGCCTGAGTGACAGGCTGCATATGTTCCATTCTATTCACACTCACTGAGACACTGACACAATGGACAGGCTTTGTGTGCACACAGTCACTAAATATATTAATCTTTACTCTAGAGAGACATGCACTGTTATTTTATTTCTTCATATAGGAAAAACATCAGACTAACCCCTAAGTTGACTTAAAAAGTTTAAACTGTCTTGCAAAAGTGTAAACTTATCAAACTGTCATAGCTGAAACAATTGTTTAATTTTTTTAAAACATCAAAGGTGCCATATTTTAATTCCGATGCTGACATATACTGTATATATACAGTTGTAGTCAAAAGTTTACCTACCCCAATGGAAATTAATCATTTCTAGAAATTTCTCAAAAACAGAGAATTTTAGGAAAAATGTTTTGTAGCAAAAGGTTTGCTTCTGTGAATGAGGAAAAAAGATACAAGAAATAGATGTCTACAACTATATTTCAGCAATGTTTTTGCAAAATTCCAAAAATGCTAATTCAAAAGTATTCATACCCTTTGATGCGATGATAGTATTGTCTATAAGGTGCTAGAAATTTCAATATGATAATGCAGAACCTAATTCTAGAAAAGTCCAGAAAATTCTGGATTGTAGGTAAACATTCTTAGAGAGTATAAAAGGGTTATGCATTGGATTGGACCAATAAGTCAATCAAAAAAAATGCTGAAATAAATAACTGTAGACATCTATTTCTTGTAACTTTTTTCCTCATCCATAAAAGCAAAACTTTTGCTACAAAATATTATATATATATATATATATATATATATATATATATATATATATATATATATATATATAGATATATAGATTTAGATTTCCAGAAAGCTTTTGACAAAGTCCCACATAAAAGATTAATTCTCAAACTGAATGCAGTAGGGATTCAAGGAAACACATGTACATGGATTAGGGAGTGGTTAACATGAAGAAAACAGAAAGTACTGATTAGAGGAGAAACCTCAGAATGGAGTGTGTTAACCAGTGGGGTACCACAGGGATCAGTATTAGGTCCTCTGCTATTCCTAATCTACATTATGATTTAGATTCTGGTATAGTAAGCAAACTTGTTAAATTTGCAGATGACACAAAAATAGGAGGAGTGGTAAACACTGTTTCAGCAGCAAAGGTCATTCAAAATGATCTAGACAAGATTCAGAACTGGACAGACACATGGCAAATGACATTTAATAGAGAAAAGTGTAAGGTACTGCACGCAGGAAATAAAAGTGTTGAATTTAAATCAAGGCAAGTAATGTTAAAACTGTACAATGCATTAGTAAGACCTCATCTTGCATATTGTGTTTAGTTCTGGTCACCTTGCTATAAAAAGATATTGCTGCTTAGAAAGAGTGCAAAGAAGAGCGACCAGAATTATTCCTGGTTTAAAAGGCATGTCATATGCAGAGAGGCTAAAAGAATTTAATCTGTTCAGTCTTGAACAAAGAAGACTACGTGGCGACCTAATTCAAGCATTCAAAATTCTAAAAGGTATTGACAATGTCGACCCAAGGGACTTTTTCGACCTGAAAAAAGAAACAAGGACCAGGGGTCACAAATGGAGATTAGACAAAGGGGCACAAAGGGGCATTCAGAACAGAAAATAGGATTGAGATTCTGGGATCAAAAAGCTACTAACAACCAAACGAGCAAGATGGGCCGAATGGCCTCCTCTCATTTGTAAACTTTCTTATGTTCTTATGTTCTTATATATACAGTGCCTTGCAAAAGTATTTAGACCCTTCCTATGGTGTCCCATTTTGTGAAATTACAAAATGATACATACACATTTTTTAAAGCTTAATATTTTATTCAAAACTTGAATGCTCAAACTGAAGACGTCTAAGGGTAAGATAAGTAAGTAACTGGCTTTACCTGGCAATGCAAGTAATTATTAGGGCATCAAAGTGGGTAGTGGGAGGAGAGCACTTGGCTTCTGGAATGTGACTACCACCAATTCGAGCATACGTGGATGACATGACAACAAATACTACAACAGTAGCCTGCTCTGATCATTTAACCAAATTAACAAATAACATTGAATATGCACGAATGCAATTCAAGCCCTAAATCAAGGAGCATCTCTATAATTAAAGGTAAAGTAGTAGATAAAAGGTTCTACATTAACGGGGAGGCAATACCAACAGTATCTGAGAAGCTAGTGAAAAGTCTAGGGAGATGCTATGACGGGGATCTAAAAGACACAGTTTGTGTGGGAGAAGTTAGAAAACAAGCAGTGGAAGGGTTGAAGAGCATAGACAGCAGAGCTTTACCGAGCAAATTGAAACGCTGATGCTTTCAGCTTGGTCTAGTGCCAAGACTGCTGTGGCCACTGACTGTGTACAAGGTTTCCTTGACAAGAGTTGAGAAGCTGGAAGCTTTAATCAGTTCATACGTCAGAAAATGGTTGGGAGTTCCACACTGCCTCAGCAGAGTGGAACTTTATGGTAAAGGAATACTGCAGCTACCAATCTCTGCTCTAACCGAGGAGTTTAAGTGTGCCAAAGTCCGACTAGAAATAACATTAGTAGATTCACACGACAAATGCGTAAGGGAGGCAGCACCTGTGTTGAAAACTGGAAGAAAATATGCAGCAAAGAAAGCTGTGGAAGATGCTAAGTCTGCCCTTCAAATTGGAGATATTATGGGGCAAGTTCAGCATGGAAAAGGAGGTCTTGGTCTCAGTTCAGCTCCTCCTATGTGGTACAAGACAACCCCAGCTCAACAGAGGAAGCTGGTAGGAGAGGATCAGGTGTGTAAAGGCCATTTCCCAGGCCAAGCAGGGAGAATGGATTAGATGGGAGACTGTGGAACAACACAAGATCGGCTGGCAAGACCTATGGACAATGGAACAGAGCAGGATCAGTTTCCTCATCAGATCAACATATGATGTTCTCCCATCACCACAGAACCTAAACCTCTGGGTGGGTGAGGATCCCTCATGTCCTTTGTGCTCATCATGTGCAACAGTAAGGCACATTTTGACAGGATGTAAGGTGGGTCTTAGCCAAGGATGGTTTACTTGGCGCCATGACCAGGTGCTCCGATGTTTGGCCTTAGCATTGGAAGACAAGCGTAACCTGACCAATAGAGGTGTCTGCAACAAGATGCTGGGCAGTTTTGGTTTGGAGACCACAAAACAAATATGTATTAAATAATATAGGCTAGATAGTTGTTAGTTTGTTTTTATTATATGTCAATTCAATTATATTCATTAAAAAAAAAAAAAAAGAACCAGACGTGTTTTTTTTTTAATTTTTTTAATTTTAAATATATTCAGTAATCTAGATTCAGTGGTATTTCAAAATGAAAAAATCATGGTGTGGCAGAGCAAAGCTCTGCCCTTTTTAAATTGCCAGGGATGGGGTTAATTTCCCCTACCTGCCTGGGTGTATTATATTCAGGTGGCTGGGGTTGATTAGTTGATTAGATGATTAACTTAATTAACGATCAATCAGAACCCAGCCACCTGACATAAAAGGAGGCCTCTGCTTCCCATTAGGAGGAGGAAGCTGAGGAAGCAGGTTGGCGTTGGCGTTGGCTTTGGCGTTGGCGTTGGCGTTGGCGTTGGCGTTGGCGTTGGCGTTGGCGTTGGTTTGAATCCAGTGAAGGCATCGCCCAGCCTGGAAATCTGTATTTTTGTAGGTTTTGCTTTTTGCTTTATTTGTGTTTAAATATCTTTATTTTTTGCCCTTGTGCACTTTTATTTTTGTGTTTATTTATAATAAAAGTATATTTTTTTTGAACTGCAGTCTGTCTCTGGGCCTCTATCCACTCGTCAGCCTATCACACATGGTTTTACTTTAGTGAAGTACGCTAGAATGGTTTTATTATTAAAAACGATGTTCTTTAATTAAATTTATTTTCAGATTTCATATTAAACTTTTTGTGTTCTTTAACAAACCAAGTAGCAATTTGCTTGCACCATTTAAGATGTTTTTTTTTTTTTTTTTTAAAGTCAAGTAAGATTATTATTCTTATTATTATCTTTGTATAACACACCTTTATAACCCCCCCCCACCAATGTAATGCTGGTTGCGCCACTGGAGCTGTGATGTGTTGGGTCTACACCAAACGTAACGCTTGGCATTTAGACCAAAAAGTTCCAATTCCACAACACCTTTTGCCACACTTTTGCAGGATCACTCAAGTGCTTTAAGCACTGTAGGAGGATGTTTGAATAATAGTGTAATTCTAGTAATAACAATAATAAAAAATTAAAATGTTAATCTTACAAATTATTATTATCGCCTTCAAGGTCTGATTAAATTGTTCCACTAAACCATCCGTCTGTAGATGACAAGCAGACATCCTAATGGGACGCATTTTTTGTATTTTGTAAACTTACGTAATGTATTAGACAGGAAGGTAGTTCTGTTATCAGTCAGGATTTCCTTGGGGATCCCTACTCTAGCCATAATCTACAATAATTCTTTGTCTATCTCACTGGCACTAGTGGACCTCAATGGAATCGTGTTGCGTAATCTACCACCACTAATATACGTGCATACATGAAGTCAGATGCGAGCAAAGGGCTGACTATGTCCATTGCGATGCGTTCAAAGGGAGTGGAAATAATTGGCAGTGGAACCAAAGTGGCGGGGCGCACTCGACCCAGTGCTACTCGCTGGCAGTCTGGGCATTTGGCTACATATCTCAACACATCTTTATGAAGTCCTACCCAATAAAATTTAGCCAATATCCTCTCCCTTGTCTTGTCAGCTCCAAGGTGCCCCACAAAAGGGATAACATGTGCCAGCCTCGTAACCTCGGGCCAAAAAGACGGGGGAACCATCAATTGTGTTATAGGCTGTCCTGTGCCCAGGGCAGGGTTTACCCTATATAGTAATTGCCCCTTGATAATAAAGTGTGGATATATTAGTGCCCCAGCACCTTCAACATCCTAACCTTCAATAGACCGGACCTGTCCCCAAGCGTGCACCAGTGTGGGGTTGTTTTTCTGGTCCCACACTAGGTCCGCGCTTGAGTCCCACATGGCTGGTATATTGAGAGGGGCCGGAATAACATCTGCCCTGAATGGCCCAATAACCTCGCCCTCTCTGTAACACTGCGTACCGACTCCCTTTGAGTGGTGTTTGATACCATCAGAGCTCTCTCCTACCAAGTACCAGCCTCTTCTCATTGATGCACCTTCTCATTTTTCAATCCATCTCTCTTTATTATTCTAGGATGAAAAAGGGAAGAAAACAAGTCAGCTGTAATGGGGAAATCTCACCAATAATTTCTCTTTGTTTGTCTTCCATGTTTACGTCTGTGGTCGAGACTGTATTTTTTAATAATTGTTTATACTGTGGCCAGTCCCAACCTAGAATTAATGTATGTGGTAGCCTTTTCACCACCTCCACTACGAGGTGACGCTGCATCAGTCCTACCAATATGTATGCTTTCAATGTGGGGTATGTCGCTGTGTCTCCATGGATACAGGAGATCGCAACCAGACCTTGTGGCTGCCAAGAGACTCTGACCAAGGGAGCTGTCCGAATTAAGGTCTGCTCACACCCTGAGTCCACTAATGCATGCTTACTAACATTACCGATAACCACATCAACAACACAATACCCCTCCCGACCATTTCTCTGTCTCTTACCTGCTTCCTCTGCCAAGTAACATATAGCCACATTGCACTTTATTGTGGGGGAGCGCAGCCAGGCGGTGTGTCCTGTGGGATGGCACCTGGGAAAGATAGGAGGGGCAGAAGGCACTGGGGTTACATATCTGTTCCACTGCTGATAAGGCAGCGGATCAGAGGCATTGAAACTACTACTGCTGGGGGCAAGCCATTGCCTCCATGGTAAGGAGGTTAGGCTGACCACTGGGGTCGGTGATCTGAGCAGTCTGGATTCCAGCGGGATTGGAGGTGATGGTGGAGGTGGAACCGGTCCCTTGCTGCTCGCTGATGAGAGAGGGGTCAGTAGGCTGATCAGAGACGAAATCAGGGAGTCCTCAAAATCCTCCACCAGTCGGATTGTGGCTTCCAGGGTTGTCGGATTGTGGCATCACACCCAGGTTTGGGTCACGGCGCCAACCACATGGCAGAACTGCTCAAAGGCAATAGCTTCACCTATTTGTACCCACGTTGTCTCATGGGGGCAAAGCCAGTGCACTATGTGGTCACACAACCTGCTGCAAGGCCTGTCGTTTTTCACGGTACCTTTGATTTATAGTTTGTTGTATTGTGTTTTATTTTTGTGTTTTTACAGTACCATCCCCTTTGCGCTACCATTGCTGGTAGCGTCACATGACATGTTTATTGTTTACTTTTTGTTTGTGTTTATTAATTAAATCCTGTGCACCTGTGTAGGCATAACAACATCAATCTCCCTACCTCGGTCTCTTCTGTGTTCTCCTTGGCCACTTATGGCAAGTATAGGACTACCACAACCCCCAATATTATATTAACAATAAAGTATTTACTTTCAAAATCACTTAACATAACATTAGAAAAATGATACAACTCACTTTACTGAAAAATTACTCACTTTTAAAGTTTTACCATACAATTACAAAATAAAAATCGTAAGAAAAAAAGTCATAATTAATGTTAGAAATATTGTACTTACATTTCAGTGTGATATTTGAGCCTGTTTTTCAATTGGGAGTCTTGACATTCTGGGAGGCAGTGAAGAAACAGCAACAATTATGTAAAGTCCTGGCCTTTGACTTGATGGCAGTCATAGCAGAAAATCACACTTCACAAAGATATGTTGATCCAAATGACAACAGGACATTCAAAGCTTGGTTATCAAAACTGGAGTACGGCCATTAAACTTCATTTCCAAACCACGGTCTGAGGACAGCAGACTTTCTCATTGACTGGGAGACAGATTACAGCTGCTAACACCTTGCAGATTAAATGTGTTTCGTATCCAGTCATACTGTTTTGCCTGCTTTTGAATGTTGGGGTAGTATGAGTGGAACTGAGATGACAAGTGGGCAAAATGGTTTGTTATCGCCTGAATTTTATTCCACTCAAAGCACCCTGGGCAGACTTCATTGCGTGTTAAGCAATGGAAAACAGGTAAAGTCTTTGTCTCCACATTTGGATTTCCAGATTTTATATATATATATATATATATATATATATATATATATATATATATATATATATATATATATATATATATATATATATATATATATATTTAAAGCATTAACTTTGTCATAGAGATTCAGAATATTAGTATCACGACAGCGCATGGACAAATTCAGATCATTCAGCTTGCTAAATGTATCTATGAGATAAGAAAGTTGAGCTAACCACATAGGACTGTCAAACACAGAGGCAAGAGTGGACGAATGACCAACAAGAAACTTGTGAACTTCTGTGCGTAGTTCAAACAGTCTTTGTAGCACTTTCCCTCTCGAAAGCCAGCAAACATCTGTGTATGTAGCAACAGTTGATGCTGTACCAACCCTAGCTTTCTACAAAGAACGCGAAACAGACAAGCACTGAGTGGCCTGGTCTTCATTAAGTTGAAAAATTTAACAGATTCATTTAAAACCTCATTCAGCTCACACCTCATTTTTTCTGAAGCGAGCACCTCTCTGTGAATTATATCATGCACCCACTGCACCGAAGGATTTTCTTTCCTAATTCTAGCAACAAGGCCATTCACTCTCCCTGTCATTGCAGAAACCCCATCAGTGCACTCATATTTGCAAACCTTCCAACTCAAATCATGTTTAAAAAAAGGATCAATTACTTTGAAAATTTCTTCTCCTGTTGTGCTAGTCTGCATACTTTTGCAAAACAGTATGTGCTCGTTGATCTTCAGATTCAGGGTATCGAACAAAAGCAATTAGCTGAGCATCTCCACTAATATCAGTGGATTCATCAATGGATTGGATTTGGTTAGGCACTTCCTTTATTTCCTTTAAATGCAGCATGTCATGCAGGACCGGCATGACCATATAGGCAGAACAGGCAGCCACCTAGGGCAACAAATTGAAGGGAGCGGCAAAAACAGCACATAAATTACATTTTATACTTTAAATTTATTTAATTGTAAAATGTTCAACATTTTAGATCACTGTTTCTTATTCTGCAAAACTTATTGCTGACCTGGTCTCCCATGGGAACAGACGCGGTTGTTGAGCTTGTTTCTAAACAAAGGACACTCTGAAGTTCCTTGCGTATTGTGGTAAAGTGGTTTGCAGTGCGCATGTGTAGAAGTGATACGGTGTGACATATATTGGCCATATTCCGCTGTTGTTGTTAACATGCTGTTAATTTTAGTTTTAAAACTAATGCAGTAGTACAGCACTATTACGTTATGGACTGTCGCAATAGCTACCATAAAATGAGCCAGCTGGGTTTTGACAGCCGTTGCAGAAGAGTTAGTGGGACATGTGCATCTGTTTGGTTGTGACATTAAAGTGCCATTCCTGATCATTAAATTCTGTCTTGTGAATACATCCAAGAAAAGCATTGTGTAGAATTTCTTTAGCAAACAGGAGAAAATGGAATTTGCAAACTCTGCCAAGGAAATATTTCCTTCAAAGGAGGAAACACACATTTATTTGCGTATTCATTTTTTAATAAAGGCTACTTATTTTATCTTTTTGGTAAGAGATTATATCCGCGCAATAATTGTAGATAAAGGATTCCGTATTGGAAGCCACATGGTTATTATTAATGGATCACCGAGTTATCACTGACATAAACCGGAGCAGAGTGCCCCATAATGGATGGTTTGACAGTTCATTCCAGGGTCAGTCGGAAGTCGGCCATCCAGGAAGGGAGCGGGTTTACAATACCAGAAGTCCTAGCCTTAATGTGGTAGACGATGTGTCAGTTATGGATTGGAGGAGATGTGACTGGCTGTGCCACCGAAAGAGGGCATGACAGAGGGTATTTACGGGAAGTGGCCTGGTAATCTGTTCCTTTGGTTGGTTACTGAAAGGACCCATGGTAAAACTGATGTAATTAATAATCGTGAGTGTTATCGTGTTTTGTTTGTTAGTCAGTCTATCTGTTTCTGTTTCTTCTTGATAAGGCAGCTAACACAATCTGGGATCTGTCGCTTAAGGCCAGCACCCAACCCGGACATCACTGCACTTGTGTTCACTAATCCACTTGCACTTCAGCACTCACTGTGGACTTGTGATCGAGTTTGTGTTCTGTGTATGTTTATACTGTGTTTATTATTTCAGGACTGAACCCTGTGGTTATTTCACTGAGGAATACACATTGTTATGTATTGCCAGTCCTCCTTAAATATTAACGGTCAACCACACAGAATACACGTTTCAATTGTTGCGTTCCCTTTCAATTCGAAAATAACCATCAAGGTATGGGATATTGACGTCAGGCAGTAGGATTGGTTGTGCTTTATAGCAAAGCTGCCGATAGGCCTCCGCACAAGCTGACGTGTAAGCCCGCCCCCCCTGGGAGCTTACTATATGCAGCGCACGGAGACTCTCTTCCTCTTTTGCCTTCAGCCTTTGTAGGACTTTGAGCTGGTAAGTTCTCTCTGAGAGATTTACTTCCACTGATTGTACTCGACAGCCTTTGAGCTTACAGCATATTATTATTTAATTATTATCATTAATATTTGTTATATATATATTTTTGTTGGGTTTTTTGCATTGTCTATTCTTCCCCAGGTACTGCATAGAATTCAGAGGACACGTTGCGTGCCTGTAAGGCCACGCAATTTTTGTAGCTTCGGTCTCGCTCCACGCCAGACCCGGAGTTTAGCCTGCTACTTGCAGCCACTCCCAAAACTACCTCCCGCAGATTGTGTACATCTCACCGCGTGGTCGCTGTCTACGGTAGCTGTGCTACGAAATTCTACAATTCTCAGTGCGGCTGCGGTTCCTCAAAAAAAAAGAGTACTTTTTTTCCCACACATAAGGAAGACTACCGCCAACGACACTTTCAGTTGCCCCTTACCAAATAGGTAAGTATAGCACAACTCCATTGTCTTTTAAGTCTAAGACACTGTACTAGCACTTAGCGTCTCCGCCCTGCGGGTCAGCTGACGCTTCGGCGTCTAGTGCATAGCGTCTTTACGCTCAATACACACGCTTCAACGTTTCCAGTGTCAGCGCCTCGGCGCTTTGGGTAGCGCTTCGGCGCTATGTGTTTAGTGCCTCTGCTTGGTGCACGCAAATCGACGCTCGGCGCTTTGGTGCTCGACGTTCAGTGCATCGACGCTCAGTGCACGCACCTCGATGCTTTGCTCTTCAGCGCTCGGCGCTCGGTGCAATGACGCTCGGTGCACGCACCTCGACACTCTGTGCTTCGACGCCTTGAAGCACGCACCTCGACGCTTGACGATCGGCGCTTCAACGCCTCTACGATTGGTGTACGCACCTTGACACTCAACGTTTTGGTGCTCGACGCTCAGTGCATCGACGCCTCGATGCTCGGTGCACGCACCTCGACGCTAGACGCTTCGGAGCTTGGCGCTTGGTGCATTGACGCCTCCATGCTCAACGCCTCTGCGTTCGACTCTTTGCGCTTCGACGCCCTGAAGTTCGGTACATGCACTGCGACACTTGACGCATCGATCGGTGCACGCACCTCGACGTTCGTGAGCACGTATAGCTTCGACACTTCGCCGTTTGACGCAACCCATTGACACACAACGTTTCGGTGATCAGGGTGTCTAAACATATTTGGGTTCCACCATTGCATCACCTTGGCAGACAAATCGTTTTGCGCATTGTGCGCTGAATTTCAGCCGTGCACTCTTTGCCAGAGGGGCGAAGAAAGCTGTTGGTGTCCACTCCCCTTCCTCTGGGTCGTCTTACACCCTGTCTGCCCCAACGTCGTCTACAGCGACTCCGTCCGTCAAGCTGCGGCAAGCCAGGAGTCCCTCTCAGCTTACAGCTGGCTAAAGATCCCCAGACCATAGACGTGCTCGCGAACACCCTCATAGCCCGTCTATCAGACCCCGAGACCACTCTCCTCGCAAACGCCATCGTCGATCACGGTCTCACTCCGCGTCACCCCATAGGGGACGCTCTCGTTCCCCTCGTTGGGACAGGCGTTATAGGGACAAGTCAGGCATGGCAGAGCTCACGTCAAAGATGTCCCAGTTAATGGACATGATGATGGGTCAACAATCGCTGCTCATGTCATTGACAAACATGGTGCTGCGGGCCACTAATGCACAGGTCTAGCCAACTACCAATCAGCCGGCATTTCTGCCACAGCCTCTGGCTGCCCCAATCGTCCAACAACCCCAAGATGTGTGGGACGCAGGTACTGTATCTAGGCATGCTTCAGAAGGGGAGCCTCTCCTTGAGGAGGACAGCGTGGAAGCTGAACTAACCTCCCAGCACTCAGAGCAAGACACTGAGTTGGAGGTGCTGGACACCAATGATCCCTTGTGGTCACAGGTGGAGCGAGCAACTTGCCACCTGGGGATTTTGTGGCCAGCCATGGAATTGCCCAGGCGGTCACTGTTCGAGTCACCATCTGTACATTCTCCACAGCCCAGGACACTCCCAGCCTTTCCTGATTTTATCAAGGAGGTGCAATCCACCTGGGGAGCCCCAGCCTCTTCACCGGCAACTTCGCGGAAGGCTTCCGTGTGTGCCATGCAGGGAGCGAGTGACGTTGGACTGGCGTCCTTCCCACCAGTTGATGCTGCCTTTGCAGCCCTGGTTTAGACACCGACGTTTTGGGCCTAACTAAAGACCCTGCATGTCTTAACAGGTAGTGCAGGACCACAGAGGTTCATTTAAAGAAAGGCTATTCAGCGGCTACAGAGGCAGTTAGGTTGTCCAACGTGGCTAGCCTCCTTTCAGTCTACCAGGCTTCACTGGTGAAAGATCTCCCGGAGCACTGACGGAATTGCTGTTGATAGCTCAACTCCTGGTTAAGATAGCCCAGCTCAATGCACTGGCTCAGGGCAGGAGTATTGCATCTCTGGTAGTTGCCAGAAGGCAGCTCTGGCTCTCGCAGGCGAGAGTTCAAGAGCCTGACAAGGCCCCATTATTAGATGCTCCCATTACACCAGGGCACACGTTTGGCCCAGCGGTTGAGGAAATGTTGCAGTGATCTGCTAAAGCCCGGGAGGCATCTCAGCAGATAACCAAGATGTGGCCGCTTAAGCCTTTCCAGCCAAGGCGCCAGCAGGAGCACCAGCGGCATAAAACTCCACCGCAGCACATGCCGCGGCCACGGGGTGCTAAGACCTCGCTGTCCACTACAGCAGCGCGCGGGCAGCCTGCAGGACCACAGCGCGGAGGGTGGCGCCCTAGAGGAGGTGGCAGACCATGCCCTCGTGGCTCTGGCCAGCCCTCTCACGAACGAGTGCGGCCGAAACAGCCCTGAAATCTTCAGGCAGCTGTTGACCCACCCCTACACAGTCCCACAGGTCCAGTTCTGGCAACAATGCACCAACGACATCTGGGTGCGCAAGACTATATCCACCAGGTAGAACCTTCAGTTCTGGTTAAAACCTCCCCCCTTCAGGGGGGTGGTCATAACTGCGGTGAAGGACTCGGTTCAGTCCTCAGCTCTGAATGTGGAAATACAGGCATTGCTCAGGACGCGTGCCATTCAACAAGTAGACCCTGCTCTGTTCAACCAGGGGTTCTATTCCAAATACTTCCTAGTGCCCAAGAAGGACGGCGGGTTCAGCCCTATTTTAGATCTGCGAGTACTGAACAAATACCTGCGGGTGTTATCGTTCAGGATGCTTACGTACAGGCACATCATCCAATCTGTCCGACACGGCGACTGGTTCACCACTGCGGACCTGACAGATGCGTACTTTCACGTCCCCATCTGCCCTGGTCACAGGAAGTATCTGCGCTTCGCATTTCAGAGCAGGGTGTACAAGTTTTGTGTCCTCCCATTCGGCCTGTCACTAGCTCCTCAAACCTTTTCGAAGTGTATGGATGCTAGTCTAGCTCCTTTGCGGGCTCAAGGCGTCTGACTGCTGAACTATCTAGACGACTGGCTCGTCTGCGCGCAGTCGAAGGAGCAGCTGGCACAGCACACGGTGATGGTTACAGACCATCTTCAGTGGCTAGGTCTGAAGATCAATTCAGAAAAGAGCCGTCTCGTGCCAAGCCAACAGACCGAGTTTTTGGGTCTGCATCTGGACTCAGTGTCCATGGAAGCGACCCTGTCGACACAAAGAGTTGCCTCCCTGGAGCGGTGTCTCTCCCTATTCAGGTTGAGAGAAACAGTCAGCATGGAGCTGTACCAGCGCATGCTGGGGTTGATGGCTGCTGCCTTGCAAGCCCTTCCCTTGGGCTTATTACACCAGAGACCTCTACAGGCCTGGTTCAATGCCTTCGCGTCGCATCCACGGAGAGACAAACACCGCAGGTTGATAGTATCCCAAACCTACTGGAAAGCATTGCGCTGGTGGAAAGTTCCGTCAAACATCCGCCAGGGCGTGTGCTTGGGTCCCATCTTCCGGAGGGAGGTAGTTACGACCGACGCTTCCAACCAAGGTTGGGGACCAGTCTGGAACGGCTCAGGGACACGCGGAGTGTGGTCAGGACCCTGGAGGTCAGCCCACATCAACGTTCTGGTGCTCAGAGCAATGGACCTTGCCCTTCAACACTTCTTGCCAGTACTTCTAGGCAAACACATGTTGGTGCGGTTTACGGTCCCCTCGCCTTCACCGGATGATAGCATGGCTGTTGCTATGGGCATAGCTGCTTTTGACCTCTCTACGCACAATTCAGCTACCGGGCAGAGTCTATTATGCAGCAGATCTCCTATCCAGAGGAAGCCCTCTTGCAGGGGAATGGCGTCTCCACCCCCAGGTGGTAGAACGCGTCTGGGAATGGTTCGGCATAGCGCAAGTAGATCTCTTCGCTTCGCAAGAGACCACACATTGCCCCCTATGGTTCTCGGTGAGGGACCTCGACAGCCCCCTAGGAGTCGATGCACTGGCTCACGAATGGCCGCCAGGGCTCCTATATGCATTTCCACCGAGTCCGATGCTCCCCGCCTTCTTAGAGAAGGTCAGGGTAGAGCAAGCGACAGTGATCCTGGTCTCTCCTCGGTGGCCTCGGAGGATATGGTTTCCGAGCTTGGTGCAGCTGCTACATGGTCAGCTGCGGGAGCTTCCCCTGTGAGCAGACCTACTATCCCAGGCCGAAGGACGGATTTGGCACCCGAACCCCAAGCTCATGCAACTATGGGCTTGGCCCCTGAACGGGAGCGCCTGTCAGCCTTAGGGCTCTTGACGGCGGTGATTTCGACCATTCAGAATGCTAGAGTGCCCTCTACTAGGTCACAGTATACGTACAAGTGGCAGTTGTTCCAAGATTGGTGTCTGGCGGGGGGCCATGACCCAATATCTTGTCCTATGGCAGTGATATTACAGTTTCTACAGAAACTGTTAGTGAAGGGAAATCTCCCTCTACACTTAAAGTGTATTTAGCAGCCATATCAGCTTGCCATGTACGCATTGACGGGTTATCTCCAGGTTGCCATTTTCTGGCATCGCAGTTCCTCAAAGGCGCAAGACGTTTGTGACCTCCAAGAACGACCTTTTTACCGTCATGGAGCCTTGACGTGGTACTAGAAGCCCTTACCAAGGCACCATTCGAGCCTCTCCACACTGTGGATATGAGGCTCATGTCTATTAAAACCCTGTTTCTGCTATCAGTGGTATCAGCCAAACGAGTCAGAGAGTTACATACACTGTCAGTGCATCCATCATGTACTCGCTTCGCAGGAGATGGTTCTAAGGTCTCCATGTGCCCTAATCCAGCCTTTTTACCAAAGGTCATATCCCTGTTTCACATGAACCAACCAGTCGAGTTGATGGCATTCCATCCTCCTCCTTTTTCTTCCCCAGAGGAAAAACGGTTACACATGCTCTGCCCCGTGCGGGCATTGAGGTGCTATATTGACCGTACAACGACTGTGAGGCAAACAGAACAATTGTTCATATGCCATGGTTCTAAGACCTTGGGTCAGCCGTTGTCTAAACAATGTCTTTCCCATTGGATAGTGGATGCTATTAAATTAGTTTATGAATCTGCAGGCCTTCCACCACCAGGGCAGTTGAAGACGCATTCCACTAGGGGTATGGCGACATCCTGGGCCCTCTTTAGAGGGATGCCGGTGTCTGACATTTGCGCGGCAGCCAGTTGGGCTACAACGCATACTTTTATAAGGTCTTACAGATTAAACATACTGGATTCCTCTGCTCCACTATTTGGAGCATCTGTACTACACTCTATGGCACCTCAGGATGCCAATATAGTGTTTACTACTCCACCTTAGGACAGGTGTCATTGCGAGCATAGACGCTGAGGCGCAGCTCCACATATGCC
This sequence comes from Polyodon spathula, assembly GCF_017654505.1. Taxonomy (NCBI): domain Eukaryota; kingdom Metazoa; phylum Chordata; class Actinopteri; order Acipenseriformes; family Polyodontidae; genus Polyodon; species Polyodon spathula. The sequence continues at coordinate 35,965,545 of NC_054539.1, forward strand.
TAGATGTATTGCCTACGCAGTTGCGTCATGACGTAAGTCTGTCCTACTGCCGAGAATCCTCCCTCACGACGGCTTGGGTACACTGTTCCCATACCTTGATGGTTATTTTCGAATTGAAAGGGAACGATAGGTTGCAGATGCAACTCCGGTTCCCTGAAAGAGAAAATAACCATCAAAAGCCGCGAGGTTGCTCCGGAAGCCTTCACGGTCTGAAAAGCAAAAGAGGAAGAGAGTTTCCGCGCGCTGTGTATAGTAAGCTCCCAGGGGGGCAGGCTTACACGTCAGTTCGCGCAGAGGCATATAGACAGCTTTGCTATAAAGCTCAGCCGATCCTACTGCCTGATGGCAATATCCCATACCTTGATGGTTATTTTCGAATTGAAAGGGAACCTGGGTTGCACTCGCAACCTATCGGTCTCTTACCCAGAGCTTGCTGTGCTGGCTGCTCTTGGCTGCTGTCTTTCTGATGTCACATGCAGCTTTTAAAGAAACGCCTTCTCCAAACCTTTTAGGGTTGCACACATTTTCAATGTGCTATATTTACATTTGTCTAGATTATCAACAATCAGTTTAATGTAATAGATAAACATTAACCTTATTGTAAAATTATACATCACTTATCACAGATTTAGTGCATTACGTTTTTTTTTTTTTTTTTTTTAATAATTGATTTATTTATTTAATATAGCGTGGACAAGGCACTGCAGAACTGCAGAAATCTGCACTATAAAAGAAACGACCAATGTCTCAAACAAAGCTTTTCTTTATCCGGTTGAAAAAATAAACGACTCATCTCTTAAATAACAACCCGTACAGGTACATGTTTGTGTTTTAAACAAACTACTGATCATTTCACGATTCTATTAGCCATCAGATAACAAAGTATGTATTTATTTATTTCCTTAATTTTATACGTTAAAATGTTTTAACAAACTACAGCACCACGTCATTTTGAGCCAATAATAGATCTTAATACTGTAGTATAAAGTTGAGAATTTTTTATTTATTTATTTTTTGTTATTATTATTCGAATTGTCTTTATAAAAAAGAAAAGTACCAAGTTATTTTGCATAGTAAAATACTAAATACCAACTGTTTAAATCATTCCATGAAAGGAAGTGTGTTTTGTTGGTTTTATTTTTATGAATTACGGTAATTTAAGTGATTTACATTAGCCTTTCTTCTTTTGAGCTTTTATTTGATAACTTGCATGATGTACTGTATACCGTGTATACAGTATTTTTTTTTAATGTTATCATATCTTGCAAATTTTATACCGGACCATCCCAATTTGTTATTGTGTTGAGCACTGCATCACTACTTACCACTTTGCCACAAGTTCCTGAGAAGAATAGTCTCTGCAGTTATTATTATTGAGGTATACTTGCCACTCACTGTGTGTTACTGTTTTCTGTAAAACACTGATATGCTGTAAGTTAAGAAATGGCTTAAACAAAGCTTGTGTTAACAATGTCATTATTGCGCCGGCCAGAGACCCATGCTTACAACTGTATTGTCATATTGTCTGCATTTTCTTTAAATTCTAATATTTATATATATATATATATATATATATATATATATATATATATATATATATATATATATATATATATATATATATAAAAAGAAAGACGAAAAAGAAAAGGATATTTTAGGTACTTAAAAAGGTAGAATAATTGATTACAAATCAATTATCTGGATGTTTCGGACAAGTTCTTCATTGGCTGAATACAAAAAAATAGTACTTGATAAAAAAATAGAAGCTGATGAAAAACAAACAAGTATTCTTTTAAACAAAATTCCAGAATGTTGATGATGTTGATGATCTAAGAATAAAATGCTCATTCCAAATGGCACCAAAGTGCCCAGTTTGAAAATAAGTTCAGATTCTTTTTGCGTCCTGACAGCATTAGTTCATTTTCAATGGAATGACAACCATTACCGAATGGGAAAGAGCCCTCTCTGACCATCAATCACTAAGCATATATAAAAAAGCTGCCCTGTTAGGGCCCTGTTGTGAGGGGAATCCCTCCCATCTCCTATTTGAAGAGGGACGTCATCACAGTAACATATCGCCATTTTCTCTCTCAATGCACTGAAACAGGTCACAGATTGCTTCGGCATCGGTTTTTCCCGCCAACCCTCAGGCTTGGAAAAACACAGCCTACCCAGCCCCGATTGACTCGGCACCGGTGTAACCATCTTCGGCGCCACCTACCATCGGCACCGACCTCGACACCATTTGACTCGGCACTGACTGTTTGGCACCGACATCACTTTCCTCAGTGCCAATCCCGGCACTGATTGACTCGGCACCGGTGACTAGCTTCAGAGCAGTCGACAGCCTGGCACCGACTGCACTACACATCGGCACCAACCTCGGCACTGATTGACTCAGCGCCGACCAATCGGCACCGACAGCACTCTCCTCGAAGCTGATCCTGGCTTCACCGACTGATTCGGCACCAACTGATTCGGCATTGATGAATAGCATTAGAGCCGTCTACAGCCAACACCGACCTCGGCACCGATCACTTGATCTTGGCACCGAGCGCAGCAGCCCCGCCTACATTGCAGTTAACTGGGTCCTCCTCTGGTTTTCACCAGTGCGACCAGTGCACAGAGAAGCTGCCCAGGCAAGAAGAGCACTGTTCCTGTGCCAGATGCTTAGGGACAGACCATGCAGCCAAAGCACTGGCAGGTGAGCTGGACTGCTCTCTGTGCAGGAAGTTTTCAAAAAGAACAAAGCACAGGAGAGCAGCCCTATCCCCAGCAGAGTCTCTCTCCCCGAGCCATGGGAGAATGAGGACAATGGTCCAATGCCCTCCACAGAGGTCCTCCAGGACCCCCCATGCTACCTTGACCAGAGAGCTCTCCCGCACACCTGGGTCACCCTTCCCTTCCCCACCACCAGTACAGAGGCACAGACACCTCTCAGGGTCAAGGGGGCGCTCACCAGGGGACAGGTGGTCACCACGCAGGCACCGCTCCCCTTCCCCGCACATACACAGATGATCCCCATTGGAGGCGCTTCAGAGACGCCCAAGCTCGGCTGAGCGCGCTTTGCGGAGCTAGCGGAGACTGTAAGGGCTCAGCAGATGATGCTAGAGACCCTACTCAAATCACAGGGCAAACTGCCCCCCTACCACCGGGCAGCCCCAACTCCCATAGTCTCATTCCCCATCCCCAACACCTAAACCTCCTAGCCCAGGCGAGCTGTCCTTCATGGCATCAAGGTCAGACGTCTCGGACCCAGCCACTTCTATTGGGCAGGCCACAGTGGGGGCCTCATTACCACCCCTGCTGCATGTGTTGCAGAGGGAAGAGTTCTGGGAGCTAATGCAGCGTGCTAATGCAGCCACGGATATTCCCTGGCCGGCAGAACAGGAGGGAAAGGAGAACCACAGCAAGCCCTCTGTGCCAGGACTTCCTGGAATTGGTGCGCTCCTCCTAGAGCAACCCAGCGTCTGCACCCTCAGCCTCCAGAACTGCAGAGTCCCTGCTGCACACTGCAGGAGCCCAAGAAGCGGGCCTAGGCACATTCCCCACTATTGGGACACAAAACAGGTCATAGATCATGTAACAAAGTTAAGGATCTCAGTACATCAAAAGAAGAGCAACTTCGTACTGTCTCAGTCCACAGTGGTCCTGGGAATCAAACTGAACTCTGTGAACATGCTTGCCTCACTGTTGAAAGACAGGATTTGGTCATTGGGAGCCACACTCTCCCTATTCAGAGAGGACGCTCTCCTACAGGTCAAAATATACCAAAGTTTGTTGGGGCTGATGGCAACCACCTCAAGAATCCTTCCACTAGGGTTGCTAAGAATGTGCCCGACTCAAGCCTGGGTAAATACGTTCAAGGTGCACCCAGTCCGAGATCAGCACCGGCTGGTGCGAGTGTCCAGACAATGCCAGATGACACTGGAGTGGTGGCTCCATCCTGGCAATCTACGGCTCGGATCTCACCTCGGATCCCCTCACAGAAGGGACGTGGTCACTACAGACACCTCCAGCCTGGGCTGGGGAGCGGTCTGGAATGGGAGAGGAATAAGAGGTCAATGGAAGGGACATTGGCAGCAAGTGCACATAAATGCCCAAGAGCTGCAAGCAGTGAACCTGGAGTTATCTCATTTTCGCCAGCAACTAGCACACAAACATGTGCTGGTCCGGACAGACAATACAACAGTGGTAGCCTACATAAACCACCAAGGCGGCGTGCTCTCACCGGGCCTTCACCACGCAGCACACAGATTCCTGTCCTGGACGCACAGAAACTTGCATTCCATCAGGGCGGTTCAACTCCCCGGTGTGGACAACAAGGCAGCAGACCTCCTGTCTGTCACGGCATCAAGGTCAGACGTCTCGAACCCAGCCACTTCTATTGGGCAGGCCACAGCGAGGGCCTCATTACCACCCCTGCTGCATGTGTTGCAGAGGGAAGAGTTCTGGGAGCTAATGCAGCGTGCTAATGCAACATGTGCTGGTCCGGACGGATAATACAACAGTGGTAGCCTACATAAACCACCAAGGCGGCGCGCTCTCACCGGGCCTTCACCACGCAGCACACAGATTCCTGTCCTGGACGCACAGAAACTTGCATTCCATCAGGGCGGTTCAACTCCCTGGTGTGGACAACAAGGCAGCAGACCTCCTGTCTGTCACGGCATCAAGGTCAGACGTCTCGGACCCAGCCACTTCTATTGGGCAGGCCACAGCGGGGGCCTCATTACCACCCCTGCTCCAGAAGAGCTCTAGACAGCTTGGAATGGAGACTGCATCCTCAAATGGTGAAACAGATTTGGGAGAGGTTTCGTACTGCACGAGACGACCTCTTTCCACAGCCAAGTCCATTGTTTGCCCCCTATGGTTCTCCATGGAGAGAGATGAGGGACCCCTGGGAGTAGACGGACTAGCTCACTCCTGGCCACAGCAGCTCTTGTATGCGTTCCCTCCGCTACAATTATTACACTAGAGAGGATCAGGGTGGAGAGAGCACAGGTTTTGCTGGTTGCACCCAGATGGCCGAGACGCCCCTAGTTTGCGCTCCTCTCCGACATGTTGTCGGTTCGTGGCAGCTCCCGCTGAACAAGGACCTCCTGAGCCAAGTGGAGCGGCTATTATGGCACCCAAACCCAGTCCAGCTCCAACTCTGGGTCTGGCCATTAAACGGAGCAGTCTATTCAGACGTGGTTTGCCAGATGCAGTAGTAGAAACACTACAGTCTGCTAGGGAGTCGAGCACTAGAGCCCAGTACTCATAAATGGAAAGTTTTCCAAGACTGGTGCATTGTCGCATGGGCACGATCCTGTGACTTGCCCTATTGAGATGATATTAACCTTCTTACAACACCTGTTTGACGCAGGAAAATCAGCATCCACTTTGAAGGTATACCTGGCAGCAATATCAGTGTGCCATGACAAAATTGACTCGGTGTCCCCTGGGGCACATTTCCTGGCAGTGTAATTTCTTAAAGGGGCTCGGAGGCTTCGTCCTTCCATGAAAAGTATGGTCCCCAAGTGGGATCTAGAACGTATTGCGGGTCCTTATGGGTCCCCCATTCGAGCCCATGGTGTCAGCAGAACTGCACCCTGTTTCCTTGAAGGTGGCTTTTTTAATAGCCATTACATCAGCCAGACGAGTAAGTGAGCTTCATGCTCTGTCCATCAATGACACATGTATGGCTTTCACTGGAAATGACTCATGGGTAACATTAAGAACAAATACAGGCTTTTTGCCAAAGGTGGTATCTCCATTCTATATTAACCAATCAGTGGTTTTGGAAACTTTCAGACCTCTCCCGCACGAGTCAGAGGAGGACTGTAGACAGCACACGCTATGCCCAGTTCGGGCTCTGTGCTGTTACCTGGATAGGACAGTGGCCTGGAGACAGTTCAACCAGCTGTTTGTCTGCTATGGGTCCCGCTCTAGAGGTCAGGCCCTATCGAAGCAACATCTAGCGCACTGTCTGGCAGATGCTATACGCTTGGCATATGAAGAGACGGACATTGCGGCCCATTCTACCAGGGGCCAGACAACTTTGTGGGCTTTCCTTCAGGGCGCCTCCTTGGATGAGCTCTGCAATGCTGCTACATGGACAGGTAGTCAGACATTTGCACGGTTCTACCGCCTTGATGTGGCAAAGCGAGCAGGCCCTCTCTGGTGTTGCAGGCAGCATGCCGTTAGGCATTGTGGGCTCTGTGGCAATCGGCATGAGGCTGTACTGTCAGTAATCTGGAGCCACGACAGCTTTGTGCAGCTCCCCATTTGGTAATGGTTGTCATAACCCTGGTTCCCTGAAAGAGAATGACAACCATTACCCTTTGAGTTTGTGTCCCCAGCTGACCTCTGAGTTCAAAAGAAAATGGTGATATGTTACTGTGAGGATGTCCCTTTTCAACAAGAGGTGGGAAGGACTTCCCCCTCACAGCAGGGCCCTGATAGGGCAGCTTTTTTATATATGCTCAGTGATTGATGGTCATAGAGGGCTCTTTCCCATTTCGTAATGGTTGTCATTTTCTTTCAGGGAACCAGGGTTATGGCAATAATCTAACGTTCCATAATAATGAACTATCCCAGAAATTGTGATGTCCTCTATAGTGTGGTCATCTCTGTTAAAATGTCTGGTGACAGGAAAGGTAGAGGTGTTAATTTGTATACTTCTCAGATGTTCCACGAAGAGATCAGATAAGCGCCGTCTCGTTTCAACAATATACAGCTTGTTATATTTGATGCAGCCAATGCAATATACTATTCCTTTACTAATGCAAGTAAAAGTATCATGGCTAGTAAATGAGAATTTTGCTCTCTTAACTACTGTGTTGCTGTGAATGTATTTACAAGTAGCACAGTGTGACCTGTTGCATGGAAACGTACCAGTAGGACTGTGTAGATTGGGTCGAACTGTGGACCAGATGATCTCTTAGATTTCTATCTCTTCTGTGACATTAGAGGAGGATTATTGAAAATGGGAGCTATAGAAGGATATTCTTGAAGAATGCTAAAATTTCTTTGTATGATGTACTTTTTAGGTCATAGGATGGTAAATAAGAACAAGGGGAATACGATTGTTGGTATTCTGTGTTTTGGTTTTGTACAAAGCATCCTTTCTGCTTATTGTCGATTACACTTAACTGAGCTTCTCTAAGTATAGTGTCTGGAAACCCACAGTTTTTGAAAAATGCAGATGTCATTTGTTTTATTCCAAAAATCACTATCATCAACACAAATGCTTCTCTGTCTTAATAATTGGGAGTATGGAATGGAGTTGTGACAAGCTTTGGGATGTGAGGAGTCGTATCTTAGGTATGAATGAGAATCCGCTTCTTTGTAGAAAATTGTAGTATTGATGGTACAATTAGAAACCGTGATGGTAATGTCTAGGAAAGAAATTTGTTTAGAAATGTTCTCTGTGTACTTTAGAGCTGGGTGAAACTGGTCAATAAAATTTAAGAAATCCATTAAATCTTCAGTAGTGTTAACTGAGAAGCCAAATATGTCGTAAATGTATCGAAGATATAAAATGGGTGTATGTCCCTTGTACTGTTGAAAAACTTTATTTTCATTCCATCGCATAAAAAGACAGACGTAGGAGGGCTCAATTTTTGTTCCCATACTGACACCTCTTACTTGTTTATAAAAATCTCCATTAAAGGAGAAACAATTCAAAGAAAGAACTAGTTGGACTAGTTGCAAAGGAATATCGGTTGCAGGTTCTTTTACTGTCCGTTTATCAAGGAAGTATTTTAGTGCTTGTAAACCATCACTGCTGAGGATAACTGTGCAGAGGCTTTTGACATCCATTGAGAAGATAGTTATATTTTCACTGTTACAATTTAAAGAAAAATGATCTATTATTTGCAAAAAAGGGTTAGTCTTTAACGTATGAAGGTAGTGATTCCACAATAGGGACATCATCAAGAAACTTAGAAATTATTTTAAGTGGGGCAGGAACATGTTGATACATAGGACGGCCTGGGTTGTTAGGCTTATGAATTTTAGGAAGTAAATAAAAACAGCTCAGCGAGAGTTTTCAACAATAGATTAGACGCAGAGTTTGGTAACAAGTTATTCTGGATGGCAGAATGGATAGTAGATTTGACTGTAGTTTGTAACAGTTGGGTACGATCATTTGGAACTTTCATGTAAAAGTTAGTGTCAGAAAGTTGTTAAGATGTTTCCTCTATATAAAGATCATTTTTTCAAACTACTACAGCTTCTCCTTTGTCAGCAGGAGATCGTTTTTCCAAACCTACAGCTGCTCCTTTGTCAGCTGTTTTATTATGATGTCATTACGTTTCTGTCTATTCTGTAAGGTGTGATATTCATCTGTTGTCAAGTTTAAATGATTAGTGTGTCGTTGAAAATTAATTTGACTTATTTCTCGTTCACATTTATCAATAAAAAAATCTAAGGCTAGAAATACTCCGGAGGCTGGTGTCCAAGTAGAGTGCTTTCTAAGGAATATCTAAGGAATCAGAAGCTGTGTTGGAGGACAGTGAAGCACTTAATTAATTTGTATCTGTGTCTGCATTAAAATGGGCATGTAAACGCATGCGGCTGCAAATGTGTCAGTGGATTTCTTTATAGGTACAAATGTGAGACCTTTAGATAAAACAAAGTGTTCAGCGGTAGTGAGTGCCAAATTGTCTGGGATTGTAACAACAGTTTTATGTGGTCTTTGCAGTATTATATTTTGATAATTAATGGTAGTCTTTAATGTCTTATATTCTTCCTTGAGCTTAATCCATTTTTTTGCTTTATTTATTTTCATGAAATCATAGATATCTGCGTTTAAATTGTGAATAAGAATGTTTTAGAAGTTATCATATCATGGTCAAGTTTTTGTATTTTAATTGATAATTTTTGAAAGTTAAGCCTCATGATACTTTTACTACATTTAAATAAAGTAGACTGCACTCGCCTGTGATGTCCTTTATGGTTGTCGCTTGGATGGAAATTCATTCTGAAACCTTTAGGAATGAGGTTTACTTTTAAACTGTTCTTAATGAAATGAATATGGTTGGAAAATCTTGTCTTGCTCCATGTTGATCTTGCAAGTTTGATGAAAGTTGGTGCTATTTTGGGGTTCAAAAAACTTCCTAAAATATCCTTTTCTTTTTTCATTTTTCTTACTGATTTTTCTTAAATCTTTTGTCTTGCCCATTTACTTTCTGAATGGCACACATACACAATCCACGTCTTAATTGTGTCAAGGCTTAAAAATCCTTCTTTAACCTGTCTCCCCTTCATCTACTCTGATTGAAGTGGACTTTTACCTGGATTCACCTCATCAGTCTATTTCATGGAAAGAGCAGGTGTTCCTAATGTTTTGTACCCTCAGTGTATATTGAGTGTATAAAGCATTGTCAATGTAAAAAAACAAGTTAGAAAAATGCAACAGCCATTTAAGGTGGTGATATCAAACACAAAAGCCAGGAGAAGCAATTGGGACAACCTTTTCAAGCATCAAGCAAATAGGCACAATTGGAAAGGTGCTGGGACCCAACATTCACACAATTGTTGCTTCTAACTTGGTTTCTTTTTTTGATCGCTGCACTTTATCATTCCCTTATCAGCTAGGTTGTAGCCAGAATAAAGATGCTAAGACACATGTGTCCATCTGTCTGCGGTTATTGTTCTTATACAGTTCTATGGTTATGTAGCCTACAGTGCTGTGAACACGGTTTATATTTTCTGCACTCTTAAGGATCCTATCGAAAGTTCATACACTAGTACAAGGTGGTCCGTCAGCCCCATCGACTCACTCGTATGTGTTCGTGGGTTGCTTTGAACTCCCTAATATTTGGATACAAATAAGCCCTATATAAAGCTAATTTGAAATCATCTGCAAAGTTTGAACTGTACGCTTGTTTTCAGTACAAAACATTAATAACGAAAAGCGTCTACAAATTCAATTATGTAAGTTCTCTGAGCACTTTGTCGGCTTTTTCTTTGCTGGTCATAGCTGGGGATTTTTTTAAATTATTATTATTTATTTTTTCTTGGGTCAAGGTATTCGATTATAATAAGGACAAGTAAATGGTATTCCTTTCTGAATGTACATTATATCTTTTCATCTGCAATCGGCAACACAATGGGGGAAAACAGCTAGTATATTTACTTATTATTATATATCTTTTTAATACCATGTGAGCGGATCGTGCCTATTTTGTCTGGATCGAGGGAGGAGGACCAGGAATCTCAAGGAGTGGAGCGGAATAAAAGAAAGAGCTGAACGGAGCAAAGAAAGAGCGGAGGATATTACAAGCGATGAGTGGAATTGTCACCGGTTCACTGCTCACATTCTCTGAAAACAACACAGACACTTACTGTTAAAATATATTGTCTTAACACAGGATTTGAACATCACAGGAGAGTAGAAGTGAGTAAACTGCATCCCTGTCGTCGGGTCCAAGGGGTGCAGTGCAAGAAAAGTGATGTCCGCACAGTACGTTTCCCTAAAAGATTCCGTGTTTTATTTCAAAACAACAAAAAAGAAATAATCCACCCATTTACCAGCAATGGTATCGGGGGTACACGGCAGGCTTGCATACCCATAATAATAATAATAATAATAATAATAATAATAATAATAATAAATAATGCCAGTCCCAATCCAACCCGTCCCGCGTCTTCAGTGCACGAAAGTGTGCGTGCCTGACTCCGGGAAAGTGTGGTGAAAAGACTTGGTGTCTGTGCAGGGCAGTGCTCGGGTGATTCGACAGCTCCGCGGTGCTCAATCCTCCCCCTGTGAACACAGAACAGACATAAACGTAATCCAACAAAAACACAACACTGGCTCCGGCCGCTTGTATATATTTCTCAGCGTAAAGCAGCCTACTGATGTAGCTGCTTCCCCTTTGGACCGATGACCTCCTCCCTGCAATGTCCCCATGGTTCTAATGCCCCCACCTATTGTCTTGTACCATAGTAACCATTAACCATTTATTTGAAACCATACCTATTTATTTACCATGCAGTTTGTTTATATTGTCGCATATAATATATCCATATAAATATATATAATTATATATATATATATATATATATATATATATATATATATATATATATATATATATACACACACACACACACACACACACACACACACACACACACACACACACACACACACATACATACACTGCTGTGCAAAAGTCTTAGACGTTGTATTTTTCTATTCTGGTGCATTATGAGCATCAACAATTTACTCAAAGCCTCCACTAGTATTTTCTACTATTATAACAACCTTGACTGCATAAAGAAGGTAAAACATTGAGTGATTTCCATTACATATGAGTAGATGTTAAAACTTCATGGTGATTTAAACTCGGATCCCGCTAAGATAAGCACCAACTAAGACGTAGCTTTACAGTAAACTAATGAAATCCATCTGCATCTCCATCCATTTGCGTTTCTTTCCATCTGATGATGTTGTATCCTTCTGCCTGGTATTGATGGCAGAAGTGTAATGCTGACTCCAGGGATCAGCTTATTTTGCCTCCCCAGCGCATCAGCAAACACAATGGTTGCGATGCTGGCTCCAGGGATCAACCACAGTGCAGTCTCCCCAGCGCATAGCATGACAACCGTCTGGATTGAGCTAAGTAGGATACACCTCTAGTTGCATTCCAGAAGCCAAGAGCTCTCCTCCCACTACCCATTTTGATGCCCAAATAATTACTTCCATTGCCATGGTAAAAGCCAGTAGAGAAATGGTACATCCTGGCATTTTCCAACTTCTAGGCATTGCCATGTAGTGCTGAATTCTGAAGTTGAAAAACTAAATTGCAAATCTCCAAAGTAGGCTTTCACTAAATTTGCTATTGCCATCGGTATGCTGAAAAAGTCAAATGCTGCCCAAAGAAGTTCAGGTGGCTCTGAATCATATACATTTGCCAAATCCAAGAATGTCACATGGAGCTCCTTCCTCCTTTTCCTTTTTAGCTGAATGAATTTGTTGTCAATGAAACAGTTATTTAATTGGTAAGTTGACAATCTCTGAGCAATAATGCTGAAAGAAAATCTTGCCCTGTACGTTTAATAGGGAAATCGGACGAAACTGACTGATGCTAGTACAATCTTTTTCTTGGTATGAAGACTCCACCTGCTCTGTGCCATGCTCTTGGTACAACCTGCTTTTCCCATGCCTCTCTCATCAATTTCCACATGATTCATAGAACTCCAGAAGCACTCTTGTATACTCTGTACGGAACTCTATTAAGCCCTGGAGATGATGACGCCCTTGCTTTTTTCACAACTTGTTCTACTTCTTTATACTTAGGTGCACAGTCCTCCATTTGGTATTCTGATGGATTGATAGGTGGGATATCTGAAGGAATTGACATTGAAAATCATTCTATTTTCAAGATGTGGTATCCGAAGCATAATCAACAAGTGAAACATCATCTGTAATTGACAAACCCAGGACAGGAATACCCCACAAGCTGTCTAACAAGAATGAGCAATACTTGAAGATAATATTGTTATGGAACAGAAAGAAAACAGGCCTGGAATTGACAGAAGGCACAGCTGTCGTTGCTCATCAAAAACAGCACGAAGGTCACTCTTGGAATCAGGACTTAAAGGACTTAAAGGATGTGTTGCAGTAAGAATACCTAAGAAAGGGGAACAAATTTGCACAAGAACATAAAAATTGGACTATGGAACAACAGTCAAAGGTGCTTTGGACTGTTGATGGATTGACAACACCTGTGCCTTCTGCCAGTTCTGTTGTAAGGATATATCTTCAAGTATTGCCCATCCTTGTTAGACATATTTTGGGATCTTCCAGTCTTGGGTTTGTCAATTACAGATGAAATATTTCTCTGTACTTGTTGATTGTGCTTCGAATACCACACCTTGAAAATCAAGTGATGTGAGCTATTTTACTCAATGTTTTTCCTTTTTTACGCAGGTCAGAGTTGTTATAATAGTAGTGGAAGTTTTGAGTAAATTGTTGATGCTCTTAATGGGTAGGAAATGCAACATGTCTAAGACTTTTCCACAGTATATATGATCCCTTATTGATGTAACCTGTGAAATCTACTTAAATCAGTGTAGATGAAGTGGAGACAGGTTAATGAAGTATTTGACACAATTGAGACATGGATTGTGTACGTGTGTCATTCAGAGGGTAAATGGGCAAGACAAAAGATTTAAGTGCCATTGAACAGGATACGGTAGTAGGTGCCAGGCGTGCCGGTTTGAGTGTGTCAAGAACTGCAATGCTGCTGGGTTTTTCACGCTCAACAGTCTCCCGTGTGTATCAAGGATGGTCCACCACCCAAAGGACATCCAGCCAACGGCAGGCCAGTGGTCGAAAACGGCTCATTGATGAAAGAGGCCAAAGGAGGCTGACACAAATTGTGCAGAGCAACAGACGGGCTACCATTAGTTAACTGACAGTCCAATACAACATTGGTGCCGAAAGACCCATAAAAGAATGTACAACTTTGTTAGATCGTCGGCTGCCATACCCCATTTGTTTCAAGGTACGATGGTACCTTGAAACAAATGGGGTATGGCAGCCGACGATCTAACAGAGTTCCACTTCTTTCAGCAAAACACAAGAAACTGTGGTTGTAGTAGGCTAAGGAACGAAAACAATGGACACTGGAGGATTGGAAAAACATTGCCTGGTCTGATGACTCCTGGTTCCTGCTTTTTCATGCTGATGGGAGGAATGGAGATAATCACATGAGTACATGCATCCATCATGCCACATGTCAACATTGCAGGCTGGTGGTGGCAGTGTGGGGTATGTTTTCATGGCACACATTGGGTCCCTTGATAAAAGTTGCGCAACGTTTGAATGCCACAGGATATCTGAACATCATTGCCAATCAGGTGCATCCCTTCATGGCAGCAGTGTATCCACCTGCTAATGGATTTTTTCAGCAGGATAATGCCCCATGCCACAAGGCTAGGATTGTCCAGGAATGACAGTGAATTCAGCTTACTGCAATGGCCTAACCAGTCACCAGATCTCAATCCAATTGAGCATCTGTGGGATGAGATGGAATGAGCTATTCAGTGTAGAGATCCACTACCAGCCAACTTGATACAACTGTGGGAAGCACTGGAGTCAACATGGCCAGCATCCCTGTGGAACGCTTTCGACACCTTGTAGAGTCCATGGCCCGACGATTTGAGGCTGTTCTGAGGGCAAAAGGGGTGCAACTCAATATTAGGAAGATGTTCCTAATGTTTTGTACACTCAGTGTATGTGTGTATATATATATATATATATATATATATATATATATATATATATATATATATACACATATATATATATATATATATAATATATATATATATATATATATATATATATATATATATATATATATATATATATATATATATATGGATATATATATCTTAGACATGGTCAGTCTATTTGTACTTCATTTTTCAACGTACGTTGTAAACAGGAAAACTGGCTCGGGATTTTATTTAATGTAGAAATATGTATCTTTCATACTGAATAACATGACTTTCAGTAGACGCGACACGGAATTGCAAGCACCTTACGTGCGTTCTATTTGAGCTGTTAAAATCACAGGAGACACCAAGTGATCTTTTGCACTTTGGTAACAAATTTCAGACAATTTGGTGAGAAACTCTGCAACATCTTGGTACTCACTTCTATTGAAGGGTTCTCCTAAGAAGTGACAAATATCCCCAGTAGTTAGAGATGCAGTGGATGGCAAGTGATCATAGTTGTAAACAAAACTCCTGATAGTCTCTTGTTGACTGTGTTTTAATAAATCCTTCAGAGGCTGCAAGTGAAGAAGGAACTTCAATATTGCATTTGCATAGCAAATATTGCAGTTGCTCAAGCCTCTGAATGGATGTGTAAGTGCAAGTGTTCTCTTAGAAGATGGATGCTTCTGCTGTTCCTGAACATTAGTGATGGCTCGGTGAATGAAATGCACTCAATCTTTTACCTTGTGTCCCTTGTTCAAGCTTATCAACTTAGGGCAATAAATCCATCTGAGCATATTGTACTCTGCAACTGCAGTTTGAGGTACCTTAATGCAGGTGGGGTCTAAAAGTTAACAAGGTGGACACTGCTTAAGGATGTAACTCTGGAAAGTGCAACGAAACTTTGTCCATAGGAGGAAATGGAGTTACCAAGATCCATGCTAACTGTTTTTAGAGTCTTACCCTGGCTTTTGTGAATGGTGATTGAATGAGCACCAATGACTGGGAACTGCTCTTGAACAATGTAGACTCTGTCCATGATTTCAAACTTTGAGCGTAAACATTCAAAGGTATGGGTGACTCCATTGTTAAATGAGAGGACTATGGTTTTGACCATACTTGTGTTTTTCAGATAGTAGGAAACAGCTTGAAGCTTCCCTATTGCCTCATTGATGAGACCAATGGCAATGTCAATGTTCTTGTGAAGCACCAGTTTGCAGCCTATTTTCACTTGATGGTAGTTTCCAGTCCACTGTATGACTGCAATCAGCCTTGTAGGCATTCATTTATTTCAGCACATTTCTCTGGAAGTTAAAAGGACAGTCCACAGTCCATAAGATGAATGTCCTCTCCAGTCATATGATCAAGCACGGCAGTCTGGATCTGGTTCCAGGCATCTACAGTAGGCATGACACAAGTTGAGCTAGGTGGCTATTTATTTTTTTAAATTAGCAGTTGGAGAAAATCACTTCAGCAAGTACAGTATAATCTGCCAGAACTGACGGATACTGTATCTACTATAGATACTAATGAGAACAAAACAAATACAAAAGAAAAACAAGGGAAATGCAGATCTTTTCAAGAAAGCTGAGAGTTTTTGTATAAATGGATTTTATATTTTTAAACGCGGCAATAATAGTTCTGCTTGTGAAGCATCCACACTATAATTTGACAGAACAGGTGATTTATTTGCACTGTGCAGGACCTTTTGTTCTCAATTTGGTGCTTGAGCCCCGCAGCACTCACGGAATCGTCGCCTGTGCACCTATTATCAGTGATTAAAGCCTGGTTTTTAAACAAACTGATTATTGCTTACCAAAACTGTATTGGTATAAGAAAAGGGTGTTTTTAAAAAAAGTAATTTTAGCTTTCAGTCACTTGAAATATGCTGAAGATAACGTAAACAACACCAAGCTACAGGCAGGGAGTCCCAAGCTTTAAACGTATTACTATTTATAAATAAGAACGCAACATTATTATGAATATTGTGTTATTATGAATATTGTGTTATTATGTTTTAAGCAACATGCTATGATAGTGTTCATTATGGTAATTGTTTGTTTATTATTTTTAAAATGTTTAGTATAACGTGACCTATTGTTTGACCTCGTTAGTACAACTACCGTCCTTTGCTAATGACATCTTCAGTCAGGGTCATAACCAAGTATAAATCTCCACATTTTTGTAAAATGACTTTACACTTGTTTCTAAAGATGCAACGCATTTCAGTAAATTCAAACAATAAACTTCACATCCCACACAGAAGGAGAACACAAGCAGAAAACACCATTAAGTGGGGTTGGCATTGCAAGGGAGATTTCACAGTTCTGATCGAGTGACAGTTTTCTTAGCATTATTTGTGAATGCTTATTCACCATTGCTATACCCTGTTAGAAAATTTACTTCCCTGCATTTTTTTTAAACTATTCATCATTTAATCATAAAATCACAATTTACAAGATTAAATATGCTACTATACTCCTCCTGGCTCTTCCATAATAGGGTCACACGACTGTGATACTGTACTGTGATAAACTCAGTGGATATGTTGGATTTTGCTAAATTAGAAGCCTGGCATATAGCGAGTTATGGAAAGATGTATGTACCATTTCAGTTGTATTTAACATGCTGTATATAGTGTTTTCAGGACAAAGGACACTGAAGATCATCAGAAAGTAGGCATTGTGAGATGAATGATCTGGCTTTTAACTTAGTTTTGATGCAAATCACGTTTTGCATCTAAACTCATATATGTTGTAAACAAACCTTGTAGCCCCTTTAAAAATTGACCCAGACACAAGATTTGATGTGTTTTATTGTGCTGTTTTATTATTTACAGAAATCAAGAACCAAATAAACAAAACCAAAATGAACCAAACTAAAACTTTGATACTGGTCCCTGACTAACGTACAGGACAGCTAAGCTGTTTATCTGCCAGCCAAAACACACTGTTAACCAAACAAACTAAAAGTACACAGTACCTTTTTCTTACTCTTGTGCACACAGTCAAGCGGACTCTCATAAGAACATAAGAACATAAGAAAGTTTACAAACGAGAGGAGGCCATTCGGCCCATCTTGCTCGTTTGGTTGTTAGTAGCTTATTGATCCCAAAATCTCATCAAGCAGCTTCTTGAAGGATCCCAGGGTGTCAGCTTCAACAACATTACTGGGGAGTTGATTCCAGACCCTCACAATTCTCTGTGTAAAAAAGTGTCTCCTATTTTCTGTTCTGAATGCCCCTTTTTCTAAACTCCATTTGTGACCCCTGGTCCTTGTTTCTTTTTTCAGGCTGAAAAAGTCCCTTGCGTCGACACTGTCAATACCTTTTAGAATTTTGAATGCTTGAATTAGGTCGCCACGTAGTCTTCTTTGTTCAAGACTGAACAGATTCAATTCTTTTAGCCTGTCTGCATATGACATGCCTTTTAAGCCCGGAATAATTCTGGTCGCTCTTCTTTGCACTCTTTCTAGAGCAGCAATATCTTTTTTATAGCGAGGTGACCAGAACTGCACACAATATTCAAGATGAGGTCTTACAAGTGCATTGTACAGTTTTAACATTACTTCCCTTGATTTAAATTCAACACTTTTCACAATGTATCCGAGTATCTTGTTAGCCTTTTTTATAGCTTCCCCACATTGCCTAGATGAAGACATTTCTGAGTCAACAAAAACTCCTAGGTCTTTTTCATAGATTCCTTCTCCAATTTCAATATCTCCCATATGATATTTATAATGTACATTTTTATTTCCTGCATGCAGTACCTTACACTTTTCTCTATTAAATGTCATTTGCCATGTATCTGCCCAGTTCTGAATCTTGTCTAGATCATTTTGAATGACCTTTGCTGCTGCAACAGTGTTTGCCACTCCTCCTACTTTTGTGTCGTCTGCAAATTTAACAAGTTTGCTTACTATACCAGAATCTAAATCATTAATGTAGATTAGGAATAGCAGAGGACCTAATACTGATCCCTGTGGTACACCGCTGGTTACCACACTCCATTCTGAGGTTTTTCCTCTAATCAGTACTTTCTGTTTTCTACATGTTAACCACTCCCTAATCCATGTACATGTGTTTCCTTGAATCCCAACTGCGTTCAGTTTGAGAATTAATCTTTTGTGCGGGACTTTGT
Organism: Polyodon spathula; assembly: GCF_017654505.1. NCBI lineage: Eukaryota > Metazoa > Chordata > Actinopteri > Acipenseriformes > Polyodontidae > Polyodon > Polyodon spathula. Next base: position 35,983,904 of record NC_054539.1, read on the forward strand.
CAAAAGCTTTCTGGAAATCTAAATAAACCATGTCATATGCTTTGCAATTATCCATTATCGATGTTGCATCCTCAAAAAAATCAAGCAAGTTAGTTAGGCACGATCTCCCTTTCCTAAAACCATGTTGACTGTCTCCCAGTACCCTGTTACCATATAGGTAATTTTCCATTTTGGCTCTTATTATAGTTTCCATAAGTTTGCATATAATAGAAGTCAGGCTTACTGGTCTGTAGTTACCTGGTTCAGTTTTGTTTCCCTTTTTGTGGATCGGTATTACGTTTGCAATTTTCCAGTCTGTCGGTACCACCCCTGTGTCAAGAGACTGCTGCATGATCTTGGTTAGCGGTTTGTAAATTACTTCTTTCATTTCTTTGAGTACTACTGGGAGGATCTCATCCGGCCCAGGGGATTTGTTTATTTTAAGAGCTCCTAGTCCCTTTAACACTTCTGCCTCAGTTATGCTAAAGTTATTTAAAACTGGATAGGAACTGGATGACATGTGGGGCATGTTGTCAGTATCTTCCTTTGTAAAAACTTGTGAAAAGTAATCATTTAACATATTTGCTATTTTTTTTTCTTCCTCTACGATTTTGCCATTTGTATCTCTTAAACATTTAATCTCCTCTTTGAATGTTCTCTTGCTGTTGTAATATTGGAAAAACATTTTGGAATTGGTTTTAGCTCCCTTAGCAATGTTCATTTCTATTTCTCTCTTGGCCTTTCTAACTTCCTTTTTGACTTGCATTTGCAGATCTGTGTACTCTTTCTGTGTACTTTCTTTTTGGTCCTTTTTTAATGCTCTGTAAAGTGCCTTTTTTCGCTGAATATTTTTTTTAATTGATCTATTAAACCATTTTGGCAATTTAGTTTTACATTTAGATTTGTCTACTTTAGGGATATAATTGTTTTGCGCCTCTAGTACTACATTTTTGAAGAACAACCATCCTTCTTCTGTGGGTGTTTTCTCTATTTTACTCCAATCTACTTCTGTTAGTCTCTGTTTCATGCCTTCATAGTTTGCTTTTCTAAAATTGTAAACCTTAGCTTTAGTCTTTACTTTTGGGGATTTAAAAAACACTTCAAATGAGACCATGTTGTGGTCTGAGTTTGCCAGTGGTTCTCTGACCTCTGTTTTAGTTATTCTATCTTCGTTATTTGAAAAGACTAAATCAAGGCATGCCTCCCCTCTAGTGGGTGCCTTCACAAATTGTGTTAGGAAGCAGTCATTTGTCATTTCCACCATTTCTATTTCATCCTTCGCGCTACCCACCGGGTTTTCCCATTTTATTTGGGGGAAGTTGAAATCCCCCATTAGTATGGCTTCTCCTTTGCTACACACATTTCTAATGTCATTGTATAACAGATTATTGTGCTCACCGTCTGAATCTGGCGGTCTATAGCATGCTCCTATTATTATGCCTTTTGAATTTTTGTCTGTTATTCTGACCCATATTGATTCGGTTTTATTTTCTTTGTCCAGGTTTAACACCTGGGCTTCAAGACTGTTTCTTATGTATAGCGCTACCCCTCCTCCTCTTCTGTCCTGCCTGTCTTTCCTATACAGTGTATACCCACAAATATTATATTCGTCCCCATCACTCTCAGATAACCACGTTTCTGTAACACCTATCACATCATAGTTACCTGTTAGTGCAGTAGCTTCAAGTTCTAGAATTTTGTTTCTGATACTTCTAGCATTTAGATAAATACATTTAATGGTTGTCTTACCTGAGTTGTTGTTCTTGTTTTGATGCGGTCTCCCTTCTGTTTTTTTGTTGATTTCTCCCCCCTTCCTTTCTAGTTTAAATGCTTCCGAACCTGCTCGAGGATCTTTTCTCCAAGTAGACTAGTTCCCTTGTTATTTAAATGCAGTCCATCCCGTCTATACAGATAGTCCTCGTTGTAGAAAGTGGTCCAATGATCAAGATAGGTGAAGCCTTCCCGTGTGCACCACGTCTTCAACCATTGGTTTTGATTTATTATTTCCAGCTGTCCATATGGTCCTTTGCAAGGTGCGGGTAGTATACCAGAAAATACCACAGTTTTGGTTTTCTCTTTTAATTTCCTTCCTAGCTCTCTGAATTTGTTTTGCAGGGATTTTGGTCTGTCTCTTCCAATGTTGTTTGTACCGATGTGGACGACTACTACCGGGTCGTCTCCTGTTCGTTCTAGGAGCCTGTCCACGTTCTCAGTGATGTGCTTGACCGAGGCTCCCGGAAGGCAGCACACTGTTGTAGTAAGGGGGTCCAAACTGCGAACTGAACTTGCTGTGTTTCTCAATATGGAGTCCCCAACAATCATGACCTCCCTTCTTTTTGCTGTCTGGTCACCACTGTCAATAGGGTCCTGGATGTTGTTCCTTTCATTCTCTTGTTGTTGGTTCTGCTCATCACAATTCTGAAGTGACTCAAATCTGTTGGTTGTTTTGATTTCTGGTGGTTGTGTTTGACGAAGTTTCTTTTTTTCCCTGCTTCTGCCTACCTGAACCCAGCTGTTCTGACCTTCTATCTCCCTGGTGGCTTTCAGTCTGTTAGGGGTGATGCAGACTTCCATGAATTGTGGGTGTGCCAGTTCCTCAAGATCCTGTTGCTGTCTCACTTCTTCCAGCTCCATTTCTAGCATGCTTACTAGTTTATGCAAATCCTGGATCGCGCGGCACTTTACGCACACTTGGTTTAGCTCCGCTGGGTTTTCTCGGATTTCCCACATCAAGCAGGTGTCACAGATTACTGGCTTGAAGACCATGTTGAGGGTTTTTTTTTTTGAAGTTTAGTTTCTTCTGCAGCCGTCAACCTGCTTTCTTAAACTGCTTCGAAACTGCTCTGTACTTTTCCACGCTGTACTTCTCCCACTCGCTGTCGCTTCCACTCGCTGTCGCTGGGAAGACTGCCTCGTTTAACTGCGCTTGTTCTGCTGTGCTGTCGGCTCCTCCCCTCGCCCGTGTCTCAAAACGGCGCTGAATTTGAATCAGCTGCTCCGAGTTTCAGCTTGTTTGTTATCACAAAAACACACGCGGCTGCTGCTGTGTTTCCCCAATGTCCTCTGTTTTCTGATTAAAGCAATTCAAGATGCAATTTCTCCTTTCTGCTTCGAAACTGCTCTGTACTTTTCCACGCTGTACTTCTCCCACTCGCTGTCGCTTCCACTCGCTGTCGCTGGGAAGACTGCCTCGTTTAACTGCGCTCTGTTCTGCTGTGCTGTCGGCTCCTCCCCTCGCCCGTGTCTCAAAACGGCGCTGAATTTGAATCAGCTGCTCCGAGTTTCAGCTTGTTTGTTATCACAAAAACACACGCGGCTGCTGCTGTGTTTCCCCAATGTCCTCTGTTTTCTGATTAAAGCAATTCAAGATGCAATTTCTCCTTTCTGCTTCGAAACTGCTCTGTACTTTTCCACGCTGTACTTCTCCCACTCGCTGTCGCTTCCACTCGCTGTCGCTGGGAAGACTGCCTCGTTTAACTGCCACACAGCAGCACCGAACAAACTGGCTGCACCTCTTAAATACTCTGCACTTGGCTCTAATTTCCAATGACCTCCAGGTGCAGGGGATAATTAACAATAAGACAATTAACAATAAAACAATTAAATTAACCACAACGTGCATTCACACATTTTTTTTTTTTAAGCAGGGAAAATCCACCCTATATATCTATATATATATATATAATCCACCATATATATATATAGTGACAAACTGGTAAGTGGGTGTGTCCAAAAACTGGAGCTCGAGTCTGTAGTCAAGTATTTCCCCTGTTCACCAACAGAGCAGTACAGATTTATGTAAGGTGAGTGGGGACTCAGTTGCGCCACGGGAGGTTCAGTATTTTAGTTCTTTCCTTGCTTTTCCCTATTTCAGTTCCCTCTTTATTCCTTTTATTTCAGGTCCGAGCTGTTTTCTCCCAGGTGAGTATAAGGACACTTTGGGTGGAACCGCTCCAAAAGGTCCAATGCTTTTTATGCAGCCGAGATATAGCAACACCAGAAATAGTGTTCAACCAATAGTTTTTTTTTTGTTTGTTTTGTTTTTCCATGTGTCCGTGTGGTACTTATATTAAATTATAAAGTCACATGCCTTCAGGGTTACCCCTCACTACATTAATGATTTAGATTCTGGTATAGTAAGCAAACTTGTTAAATTTGCAGACGACACAAAAGTAGGAGGAGTGGCAAACACTGTTGCAGCAGCAAAGGTCATTCAAAATGATCTAGACAAGATTCAGAACTGGGCAGACACATGGCAAATGACATTTAATAGAGAAAAGTGTAAGGTACTGCATGCAGGAAATAAAAATGTACATTATAAATATCATATGGGAGATACGGAAATTGGAGAAGAATCTATGAAAAAGACCTAGAAGTTTTTGTTGACTCAGAAATGTCTTCATCTAGGCAATGTGGGGAAGCTATAAAAAAGGCTAACAAGATGCTCGGATACATTGTGAAAAGTGTTGAATTTAAATCAAGGGAAGTAATGTTGAAACTGTACAATGCACTAGTAAGACCTTATCTTGAATATTGTGTGCAGTTCTGGTCACCTCGCTATAAATAAAGATATTGCTGCTCTAGAAAGAGTGCAAAGAAGAGCGACCAGAATTATTCCAGGCTTAAAAGGCATGTCATATGCAGACAGGCTAAAAGAATTGAATCTGTTCAGTCTTGAACAAAGAAGACTACGTGGCCACCTAATTCAAGCATTCAGAATTCTAAAAGGTATTGACAGTGTCGACCCAAGGGACTTTTTCAGCCTGAAAAAAGAAACAAGGACCAGGGGTCACAAATGGAGTTTAGACAAAGAGGGCATTCAGAACAGAAAATAGGAGGCACTTTTTTACACAGAGAATTGTGAGGGTCTGGCATCAACTCCCCAGTAATGTTGTTGAAGCTGACACCCTGGGATCCTTCAAGAAGCTGCTTGATGAGATTTTGGGATCAATAAGCTACTAACAACCAAACGAGCAAGATGGGCCGAATGGCCTCCTCTCGTTTGTAAACTTTCTTATGTTCTTGTGTTCTTATGTTCTCACTCCCAGGTTCCCTATTTGGCTGGTAATGTAATTATTTGTTTGATTTTCCCTTCACTGTAGCAGTTTCACTCACCCGCTGATTTAACTATAAACGCAATTCGATAAACAATGGCAGTCATGAATCACATACCCCTTTTTAAGCTTGTAACAGGTTTCAGTGTAAGCTTGCTTCCTTATATACCCAAGAGTCCCCGCCCATCCTGTCTCTGCTTCGGAGGCTCCTGGGACATGTAGTTTTTATTCTCAGGCAGCCATTTCTTAAAATGGCAAAGCCTAGCTTCATCACAATATATATATTAAGGATAGTTCATACACTGTACAGCCAGTGTGGTCTGTCAGCCCTGTTGACTCACTCATATGTGTTTGTGGGTTGCTTTGAGCTCCCTATGAGATACCTGGATACAAATAAGCCCATGAATCATGAATCATATGCAAAGTTTAAAATGTACGCATGTTTTCAGTACCAAACAATAACAATGAGAAAGCGTCTTCCAATTCAATTAGACTTTTCCTAAATAGATATATTAAATACCGTGATGGCGTTTGAAAGACAGAATCGCAAAAATAAAAAAGTTATAAGCACTTCTACCTAGAACTGCCAAAAGTATTCATTTTGACGGCGTGTTCCAGTACATGCTTTTGTCAATATAAACTACAATACACTATGTTGGATACGTATACAAGCCCGTTTGTTATCTCTACCTCTGTTGAGTTTACAGCAGTATCCATTTGAAGAAAATATTGCTCTTGAAGTCTAAACATGTGTTATCGAAATCTCTATTGTAATAGTGTCAATTCCTTGGAGAACTGCCATCTGGCTGTTTACGTGAGCATATAGTCTGCTGTCTTATATTACTATTACAAGAATTTTTCGAAAAATCTTGATCATTTTCACTGAAAACAGCATTGTCTGTTTCAAGCTAAACATAAAACAAAACATGGACAAGCAGCTGTTTCCGACAAAAACGCGATGTCTGTGGACACAATACAAACAAACCTGTCAAATTTGGGATCAAGTTTTGGCTGGCAGCAGACCACACCCCTACCTGTGCAATGATGAAACTCGTCCAGCTGGTCAGAGTCTGGGTGGCAATGTGTTAGTTAGGCTGATGTAACCGTGCTTAGGAAAAAAAAACAATCACTGGTGTCCAGTTGCTGTATTTTACAATGTACTGGACATGGCAGCCGTCAATTTCTTCGTTTTGTCCAATGAATGCACAGGGGAAAACATCATCTTATGATGCTAGCCACAGAGCTTTGGCAAAAACATTTAGATCAGAAAGCTGCAAAGCAGCAGGGAAACACAGCTTAACCTGGATAAAGTGCACATCAAGCGGCACACTGTCACAAAGATGGCTGTAGTGGGTGACGTCAGACCTGGAACAATAGCACAGGACAGACAGAGACATGGATGTTTGGTGAAGCTGAGCTGTGCTCAGCATTTAATAAACAAAATAAAAGATTGAAACAGAAGAACAGCACACCAAAACAGGACACAGCACTTGAGGCCAAAATAAACAGACAAACAAAACAAATTAACACTAAACGAAACACAGTAACAAATGACGGACGAACAGACAAACACAGTGAGTGAAATTATAATCTACTTAATGTTTTTTGCTTTCTCCACTCCACACCTATTCTCCACCCACCAAAGTGAGTGCTTCGTGCATCTATATATACAATTGTGCTGGGATTCAATTACCGATTAATTATTCACTTGAATCCCAGCACGTGAACTAATCTGTGTACTCCTGTGCTCACATATCAATACCCACTTAAATATGCACGTGGTGTGAGTTGTGCCATCCTCTAAATACAAATTACACTTTATAACACTCATGCTCATAACCCATATTTATATCACATGTATTTTATACAAAAACATCAACATTAACACACTACATACAACATAAAACACTTAGTAAACATAAATGCAACAGAAAACAATGACAGGTAACTAAATTCAATAAAAATAAACCATCTGATATCTGTGCCCAGTGTGAAAGAGCAGTATGTGGTAAATGCACACAACAAGTTGATAAGCGTTATATCTGTGTGGATTGTGCTAATACGGAGGCTACTTTGAAGTATGTTCCTTTTCAATTCGAAGATGGCCACCAAACATTGTTATGAGATATAGTCCTGCCTATTGGTAGGTGTCACTGAGCTCTTTCTATCAAAGCTGCTGATAGGCCCTCTCCCCTCAGTGACCCCCTCGGTCCCGCCTACCGACGGTATTTAACCATCACGCAAGGGAGACTCACTCTCTTTTTGCTTCTCAAGATTGGTACAGTAAGACCTCTCTGTGTTGTAGAGCCCCTTTTCTTCTAAAAAGCGCTGTGTAAGCTACTGCTAGTTCCCCTGCACTTCGTGTTGAAAGCTGGCCTTCGCCGCTTTTCCTGGAATCAGTACTATGAAATTTGTAGCCTTTTTATTCTGTTTCTAACTATCAGCACCTGCTCGCTCAGCGTGTCAGGCTGCTTCTCTCTGTCTGTCCATCTTAGTACGGTAAGAATTATTGTTAAGGATTATGTGTATTTTTCACCCTTTCTTACTTGGGAGAGAGCTATTACTCCACGGGGCTGAGCTTGCCTCGTCCCCGCTGTCAAGTTAGCCCACCAGCCGCCTGTGGGCCACAGGTCGGGTCTTGTTTTGATTGTAGCTGTGCGTCCCTGTGCTTGCGCGGAGGACTAGCTGCAGCGCGACTGCTTTCAGCTGGACCAACCGTATACTCCTCGCCGAGGCTCCCTCGTTATTGAGCTTAGACGTAGGCAGGCTGCCTTGGCCTTCACCACGTGTGTAGGTCTTACAATCAAACAAACAGTGTGCTCTCACCCATCTGTACTGTCATATTTAACTGTTTTTGTATTACTGTGTTGTAAAAGTAAATCGCCCGCCGTGGCTTCGGCCCTGTCTCCCTGTTGTATGCTATGTGCTGCTCAGATGTGTGGCCACGCGATCAGGGTAGGCACCATGCATAGTGGTGTTTTTTAATACCTCTGTGCATAAGACTCAGCCCGTGCTACTTCGGAACCATGGTGCGCACGGTGCTTATTGACTCGCTGTACCGATACAGGCTAGCACGCTGGTGCTGCACGGTACCCGGTGCTCATGATATCTGGTGCTAGTGTGGAAACGCAGTGCTGCACGGTACTGTGCTCAGGTCGCACGGTGCATGCAGTGCACACAGTGTTTGGTCACTGCTCAGACCTAGAGCAACAGTGCCTCGTTGCCTCTGCCTGTAGACGGTGCTCCACTCCGCTATAGGCTACATGCTGCCCCAGTCGTGTGACTGCACGTAGTCCAGGCTAGACACTCCTGTCCAGCCACTATGCTGTGTTTACTCTTTTTCAGTGTAACAGCCTGCATTGCTATACAATTTGCAGTCTACTTAAACCTTACTCTCTGTTTTGCGTTTTCCTCTTGCAGTTTAAAAGAAAGAGAAGCATGGGCTCCGCTGTAGAGTTGACTCTGCTGGACTGCCTCAGCAGCCTACTCGGCGCTGTGTTTTTTAATTGGGTGTGTGGATATGTGTTTTCTTTACTGCCTTGCAGTTTAAAACGAAAATGTAGCTGCTGTGATGACTGTTATTTTACAATTGTTGTTGTGTATATGTGTTTTTCTTATTGCCTTGCAGTTTGAAAAGAAAAAGTAGTAGCAACGTGATTGCTCTACTGGGACACAGTTCTGCAGGGTCCGGCTGTTGAGTTGAATCAGCAGGCTTATTTTAGCCTGCCTGTTTGGTATGCTTGGTCACCAGCCTGGCATGGGGAATGTGTCATTTTATTCCTGCATAACACACCGCAGATACTTGAGCCTAAGCTCCACTCTAGCATACGCTATGCGCTGCCACGTGTGTGGTGGTGTGACTGCACACGGTCCAGGACCAGGTTATTGTCGCTGTGCACCATTTTGCAGCACCGTGCGCTCCCCTGTACTGCTCTCCTGATTGCCTATCGCAGTCACTCGAACTATGTGTCCACCCCGGTGTATACTATGCACTACCTCGGGTTGTGTTGGTTTCACGCGTCCATGCCTGGGTGCTTGGCGCCACAGCATATCAATAACACTGTCCCTGATGCTTCAGTGCACCAGCAGTGTATTCTACCTCACTCAGTGCCCACGGTATGTGAGTGCTTCAAAACACGGCTGAGCCGTATGGTGGCTCACCAGGCTGTTGGCCCGGTTAACACACTGGACTGGAAGAACCTGTTCCAGTTCCTATGGGTCCAGCACACAGGAAGTATCTCCGCTCTGCCTTACAGGGGAGCGTCCTGAGTTTCCGTGCGGTGATTCGGCCTGTCTTTACCCCCACACATTTCAAAGTGCATGGATGCCACCCTTGCTCCCTTGCGGTGGCAAGTGATCATGGTGATGAATTGCCTGTACGACTGGTTGATCTGCCCAGTCACAGAAAGGAGCAGTGGCCTCACAGCTATTTGTGTTAAAGCATTTGTTTGAGACTGGGCTCACCCTCAACAATACTAGAGTCAATTAATAGCAAGCTTACCTGTCGGACGACAGAGTAGCAGCTCTCCAGCACCAACTCTCCCTGTTTCGACATGGATCGAGGGTGCCCCTTGTCTTGTGCTGCAGCAATATCAGCATTGGGCTGGGCTTACTGCGCATACACCCGCTGCAAGTGTGGCTCACTGAGTTCCATCTGCATTCCAAGTGAGACAGACACTGTAGGCTGACAGTGTGTCTTGCTTGTTCGCTGGCCCTGCACTGGTGGAGGGCTACCTCTCACCTGCGCCAAGGAGACAGAATGGGAGTAGTCTCCAACTGGACGCCTCCAACTCAGGTTAGGGCACGGTCTCAAAGGCAGAGGAGTCTGCGGGCCCTGGTCGGGCCGTTTGAAGTTCCCACATATCAATATGCTAGAGCTGCAGGCGGTGTTCCTTGCCCTCCAGCACCTCCTACCCATGGTGTGGAATAAGCATGTGCTGATCCGGACAACACATCAGTGGTGGCGTATGTCAACCACGAGGATGGCCTTCAGTCCCCGGAATTGCATGGTCTAGCCTTCAGGCTTCTGATTTGGGCACAAGGAACCTACTGTTCCTTCGGGGGATGCATGTTCCGGGTGTGATCCATCAGAATGGCGGCTCCACCATCAGGGGGTGGAGCGCATTTGGGAACGGTTTGGGAAGGTGCAGGTCGATCTCTTCGCCTCGGCGGAGATGACACACTGCTCCTTGTGGTACTCCCTCCACCGCTGCGGCAGTCCACTCTGCGTCAACGCCCTACCCCACATATGGCCCAGAGCGCTCCTTTACGCATTCCTGCCTCTGCCATTACTCCGGGTCTTTCTCAAAAAAAGGCCCAGTCAGAGAAGGCATCAGTTCTCCTAGTGGCCCCCAGGTGGCCCAGGAGAATCTGGTTTTCATCCCTGTGTCAGCTATTAAACAGCCCACCCTGGGAGATCCTGCTTCACTGGGATCTCCTCAGCCAAACAAGACGCACACTTTAGCACCCGGAGCCAGGCAGGCTCCAGTTATCAGTCTGGCCCCTGAAAGGGACCGCTGGTCAGCCTTAGGGCTGTCAGACGCGGACCTGGGTACACTGCAGAATGCCTATAAGTGGAAATATTTTCAAGATTGGTGCCGTACTAACGGCCAATGTCCTGTCCCATGCCTGTCATTGTGCAGTTTCTGCAAGATCTGCTTGAGGCTGGTAGATCACCTTCCACACTGAAGGTTTACCTAGCGTCTATTTCTGCTTGCCATGCCCCATTGACTCAATGTCCCCGGGCGTGCATTTTCTGGTTGCCTGGTTTCTCCGAGGTGCTCGGCAATTGCACCCTCCTAGGAATGGAGCCTTGAGATTGTACTGGAGGCTTTCATGTAGGCCCCGTTTGAGCCTATATACTCCACTGAGTTGAAGCACCTGTCCATGAAGACAGCCTTCCTCTTGGCTTTCCGCAAAGCAGGTTAGAGAGCTGCAGGCGCTGTCTGTGCATAGCTCCTGCATGCGTATTTGGGATGCAAAAAAGCAAACCCTGCTTTTTTCTCCCCAAGGTGGTTACAGCCTTCCACATGAATCAGTCTGTGGAACTAGAGTATTTTCATCCTCCACCATTTGCTTCGGAGGAGGATAGGAAGTTGAACCTCCTCTGCCTGGTATGGGCATTGAGATGTTATGTGGATAGGACGGTATCGCTGCATCAATCTGATCAGCTCTCGTTTGCCATGGATCACGGACCCTGGGACAATCCCTATTGAAGCAGCAATTGTCGCAATAGGACACAGTCTCGACTGCGCTTGATGGTGATGGCTTACCCCCTCCTGGGCAGGTAGCCGCACATTCCACGAGAGGTGTGGCTACGTCATGGGCCCTCTTTCGAGGTGCCTCCATGGCTGAAATTTGTGATGCGGCTAGCTGGGCTACCCCGCATACTTTTTCCAGGTTCTATCACCTAAAGATGATAGATTCCTTGTTGCCCTCTGTGGGCACTAGGGTCCTTGAGCTTGCACGCTCGCACCGCTGACCTTGGACAGGCAGGGCTAGGCGTCCCTCATATGCTGCCATTCTTTTCTCCCTCGCAACGGTGTTTTCCCATAACAATGTTTTGGTGGCCATCTTCGAATTGAAAGGGAACGTTAGTTTAGCTACCATAAACCTGGCTCCCTGAAAGAAAAGATGGCCACCAACTGCGTGGTCGCATCGGTCGACATCATGGTTTCGTGTGAAAAGAGAGTCTCCCCTGCGTGACGGTTAAGTACCCTCGGTAGGCGGGACCGAGGGGGTCACCGAGGGAAGAGGGCCTATCGGCAGCTTTGATAGAAAAAGCTCAGTGACACCTACCAATAGGCTATATCCCATAACGATGTTTTGGTGGTCATCTTCTCTTTCAGGGAACCAGGTTTACTGTAGGTAAACTAACGTTTCCTTGAGTGCGCATTCCCGTTACACAATTTTTTGAAGTTGTGCTGCTCGCTAATGTGAAAAAAAACCTTTTTCTCCTTTTTTGAAATGTTTATTTTATTATAGTTTTTCATTTTTTTATGTCATGCATTATATGCACGTGTAACAGGACGAGCAGCCCTGTTCAGTATTTATTTTAGAACGGGGTTTCCCCCTTCACCTCTGTACTGTGTTTGTGTTTGTTTGTTTATTATTTATATATAAAATTTTGGCGAACGCCGTGTGTTTTGTTTTGAAAATGTATTTTGTTGTTTTTGTATATGTTTTGTTTAAAGACCTCGTGGTAATGTGTGGCTGTCTGCTAGTATGTTGTTAAACTACCCGGCAGTCACACAATTAATATACTCATGCAGATTGTCTTTAAACCCTGCAGTCTTCCTTGCTTGTGGTGGGTGTACAGATGAGAGTGAGAGAGCAAGAGGAGAGGAGAGCAGAGACTCATTTAAAAGACCTAAGGATCAGTGAAGGCAGTTGATCAGCCTGACCTTAGCTTTTATTTTGTGTTCGAGATTTATTTTGTTTAAATCATTTATTTCAATCTGTGAGCAAGTGTTTGTTTTTTATTTAAATATTTTATTTATTTTTGTTATTAAAAATAAAATGGTGCACGCCGCGTCTGTTGAATTGCAGTTACCTGGGTGTGCGTGTTCACATCTTCCTTCTGGTCTGACGTCACAGCAACACCATTTCCTGCCACAGCACAAATTTCGAAAATAAATCCTTTTACGTTTATTTTTTCATTTAAATACAGTGTTTCTGCTATGTAAAGTTAGATATGATGTTCATAAATAAATCTTTTGAGTTGTATCTGAGTTTGTGTTTCATTTTCATATGCTGTTTAATGTACATGTCAAAATGACTACTGTTTGCGATTCTAGTGTTAAACGAGGAACTACATTCGGTGCAGGCAGACTGCTCCCCTGAGTACTAATCCAGGATCAATGAAAGAAAACACAGAAAACAATTTTCACAATATAATAGTACAAGGTTATGGCAAAGGTTAAGGTTGGGGTTATGGTACAGTTAGGTACAGTTTGCCTTCCTGCTATCTGGACTTAATGACAAGGTATTTTTCATTTTTTGTTTCTCTCACTGATCCTAGATCAGTACTTGGAGAAACAATCTGCCTGGAACACTACATTAACAAACAGGAAACTAGAAAATTTCAAACAGGAAATAGCGTCTTTCTGGAAAAAGTTGATCAGGCATGGATGTAAGCTTAAAAATGAACACATTTCAACAACTGTCCAGTGGCGCAGTGGGCTAAGGCCGTGTGCCCTTCAAGCACGTCATGTTGCAAGTTCAAGTTCTGCGATATGTGCTGTTTAAAAACATAAATGCACTGTTTAACATAAATGGTCAACTTCTTGTGATCCCTGGTTTATTTTGATGTTGACCAACATGTGGAATGACACGATTGGTAGATGACCAGTTATTTAGCTTTTCTGTTTGAATAGTCGCTACACACTCTTAAAAAAGGGCAAAACCTTTGGAGCTGTATAGAGACTCGGTAGTTTCAAACAAGTTTTTCTAACGTGTACAAGGAACTGCCGTTCCTCTCTCTCTCTCTCTCTCTCTCTCTCTCTCTCTCTCTCTCTCTCTCTCTCTCTCTCTCTCTCTCATATATATATATATATATATATATATATATATATATATATATATATATATATATATATATATATATATATGGTTTTGTTCAAACTGTAAACAACTTCTCGGTCTAACTTCCGTTTCTGTCTCTCCCTCGATACAGTATCTGAACTGAAAAAGTTGAGCTGGCACTTAATAACAGACATCTTATTCAGCATTCATTTTATAACTAAATAAATATTAGGCCTATTACGTGGTTATCTTTCCTAATGTATTTACTTTATTGCTACAAGAGGAGCTGCTGCTTTCTCCAGGAGATGAGACAGGTCAGCTTCACTTCAACCCCACTCCGGCAGCCAAATATGGGGCAAGCCCATTCTCTCTTCTCCTCTTCCGACCCACTCTTCTCGCACTTGGTTTGCTTGTCTGTCGATTTGAACTGGAGCAGGATATGGGCATCTGTGGGACCACGCTTGACTGGATCAGGTCATTTCTGACGATCGCTCCCAAAAAAATAACAAGGGGTCCCTATTCCTCTACTCACAGGGGTCCGTATTATCTCCCCTACTGTTTAACATGTTAAGCCGCTGGGGGAACTGAACAGGGCATATGGCCTTTCTTTCCACCAGTATGACGATGATACTCAGCTATATCTTGAAATTTGAGATGAGCAGGACACCTCTTGTCTGTTTGATATTAATAGCTGGATGTCCGGCAATTGGTTGAAACGTAACCCTGACAAAATAGAATACTTGTTCGCTGGGTCGTGATCTGAGGCATATGGCATCATCGTTAATTGTCAATGGAACTTTTCCCTTATTAGTGAATAGGACTAAGAGTCTGGGTCTAGTTGTCTGTCATTTCTGCCTCAGATAAAAAACAAGTAGTAAAAAATGGCATGTTCCATCTACGGACAATAAAAAATATAAAACCATTTCTCTCTGACAGACACTGTGCTACCGTTCTGAATGTCCTCGTAACATCTCATCTCTACTATGGCAATGCCCTGTATGTGGGTTTGCCTCGTTGTAGAACCAGACTGCTCCAGGGCATTCAGCTTGCCTCAGCTCGACTCTTGAATGGTTGATCCTGTCAGGATCCAACTTCCCAAACTTTACTGGATTTACATTGGCTCCTGTAAGCTTCGTACACAATTTAAATTACTGTGCTTAATTCACAAGCACTTCATCAGCAACTTCCTCACTATCTGACTGAGAAATTGCAGGTTATTGTTTATAATCCTATTAGTAGTCTGAGGTCCTCACATACCATGTCCCTGTGTCAGCCACGTTTGAAACAAAAACGTTTTGGAACGCATGCTTTTTCGGTTCTGGGTGCACAGATTTGGAATGCTCTGTAGAACTCCGCTTTACCGCTGAAATTCTCCCTTTTAAGAAGAAACTAAAAGCATTTTTATTTCACAAGTTATGCTAATTCTGGAGAATGTGTTATCAAATGATTTGACACTGATACTTTCTGCTGTCTGCTGTTTTTTTAAATAATTTTTTATGTATATTCATGTCTTGTACAGAGCTCTGCAACCATTTGTGGTCTGTTGCGGTCTATAAAATTAAAAACAAATTCTCCTGACCACCATTTAGCCAGGCTATTTATAGTTTAAAAACTGCTAATTAAAATGATCCACGAGTGTGAATATTAATTTTTTTTGTAAAAAAAAATATAGTGTTGATTACATGGTGGTTTATGCATGGTTAAGAACTGAACTTTCACAGAAAGTTACATTTTTGCTTCGCTATATGTGTTTATAGAGAGGGAGTTATTTTATTTTGTATTTTAGTCAGGTGTGTGTTGTTATGTATATTTGTATTTAGACACGAGGGTGGCACAAATCACTTCACGTGCAAATTAAAAGTGTATTGATACGTGAGTCCAGGAGTGCACAAATTAGTTCACATGCTGGGATTCAAATAAATAATTAATTGTTAATTGAATCCCAGCACAATTTTATATATAGATGCACAAAGCACTCACTCAGGGTTGTGTGCTCGGTGAGTGGAGAATGGGTGAGAGAGAAGGAGAAATAACTGTGTAAATACAATTGCTATTGTATGCTGGAAGTGCTAGCACAGTACTTTGTTCATCCACCATTGTCTGTTTGGCCCACGCATCGTTTATTTTGTAATTGTGTTTGTGTTTTGTTCAACCTTTTATTTTCTGTATGCATCTGCAACAGCGCGTTTCATTCACCATTTCACCTCGCAGTGCTGTGTGTTTATTTCTGGTCTGACGTCACCACTAAAGCCAGCTTGTCACAATTGGCTTCTCCAAGCTTGATCCCATTGGCTTCAGTTGCCTTGGAGTGGTATATTTATTGAACATGCCTTGAGTCTTCTTCAGGTTCATTTTTAAACATGCTTTGATGCTAGCCTTGTACAGTTCTTGTATTCCTGTTTGTAATTCTTCTGGGCACGTTGTAAATATGAGGATGTCGTCAACAAATCGTATGTGATTCAAGTAAGCTCCATTGATCTTCCGACCCTTATTTTCCCAATCTAGTGTTTTGAAAATGTTTTCAAGGGTGGCCGTGAAGAGCTCTGGGGAAATTGCATCTCCTTGACAAACTTCATTTTCAGTCTTGATTGTGTCGCTGTTTTTATGGAGTCTTGCTGTGGATGTTGCATTCTTGTATGTATATATATATATATATATATATATATATATATATATATATATATATATATATATATATATATATATATATTAGTGCCGCACTATGTCCGCTGGGCTCTGTGGTTTGGCTGGTCTACTGTTTTTCTTCTTTCTTATCCAGGTTTCCAGTGATGACCAGTAGAGGGCACTGCTGAGCTGGCCCTCCCAGGTAGGTATTTCTATCTCCAAGGCTTGAACCAGACAGCACAGCTCCAGTGCTGCCACTCCTGGATCTCCGTGGAACCAGTGGTCACTTTGTGTTTGCAGTGAGAAACAATAAACAGTCCACAGCCCTACTCGGGGTAAAATAAAAGTTTTGTGCTAATTACTGGTTTCAGCGTTTTGCCTTCCTTTACTAAAACTTTCTTACAACTTTACAACTTTCCACACCCCTCACTACTTCCCTCCATCTCACTCTCCCTCACTAGTTCCACCAGCCAATTTAAATACGGTTCTGTTACCCATCATGCATCGGCTGACTTCGCTAGTGTTTGTGGGTCTTGCTGTTTTCTTTGCCTTTACACATGTGCTGCATTTATACTGTTTTGTGGCATACCTTGATACAATATTATCTTGTGCAGTTTTAACAGTGCATCTATTTTTATTGCTGCACCCTCACTGTACCACCATCCTGCCACATATCTTCTCTCCCAGCTCAAACCTACTGGCTCGAGCAACCTTATTACCCCAGCAATGTATCCTCAAATGGCCATCTGCATTGACATTTAGTTTACCACTCCTATGTTCGATCACGAACCATCTAGTTACTCTTGCATTGTGTTCTTTATTTTCCTTCATCCACTTTAGTGGAAAGTGATCAGTAACCAGGACAAATTCTTGTCCTAACAAATAGTACTTTAAGGTCTCTCTGGCTCTATCTTTAGTTTTGTCAGGAGTAGATCTTGACGGTCTCTCCCAGTATTGCTGAAATTAATACAAAGGCGGAAGAGAATTGAGTGTTTGTGGGACTTGGACAACAGAGTGTTAGTGACAAAGTCGAAGAGACAGAACAGGTCCCCTACTGCTTGGAGGTCTGCTAGCTGCTTGAGTGGTTGTGTAGAGTAGTGGACAAGGGGTCTCTGGTATGGTTGGAGACTGGAAACATGGAAACATGGATAGAGGAAACAAAAAGGACATGGAGATTTTAGCAGAGACAGGCAGATCCCTGATGCATACGTGAAGACCACAGTTCAAATTTGTTAGCGAATGCTGCTATCCGATCATTAGCAATGAAAACATTTGCATTTTGTTATTGAAGTGACACATTGAGAGAATTCAGATGCTCAAATATGTCAGCCAGATATGACAACGAGGATATCCAACGAGTGTCACTGACATGCTGTACAAGTGGAGAGTTTTTGTCTGCATGAAAAATCTGTAGTTCCTTGCGCAGTTCACATAGTCTTGATAGCACCTTGCCCCTGGACAGCCAATAGACTTCTGCACGTAACAACAACTGTGTGAAGTTTGCCCCCATCTCTTCACATAAAATGGCAAAAATCCTTGAATTAACCGGGTGCGACTTTATAAAGTTTACGATTTTCACTGCAACAGAAATAACATTGCTAAGCTCCTCTGGCATCTTCTCAGCAGCCAATGCCTGTCTGTGGATCATACAATGATTCCAGGTTGCTGTGGGGGCCATTTCTTACCTTTGTCACAAGCCCGCTACGGTGTCCTGTCATAGACCTTGCGCCATTGCTGCAAATTCCAAAACAACGTCCCCAATCAAAGCCAGTGTCTTTGACAAAACCATTCAGTAGTTTAAAAAGCTCTTCACCAGTTTCTCGTGTTGGACGTGGACGGCAAAACCAGAAATTCCTCTTAATTCTGTTTTATAGCAAAACAAATATACACCAGTAGCTGTGCAGCATTGGATATATCAGTAGACTCATCTATCTGAACTGAAAAATATGGGCTCTGACAAACACTTTCTAGGAGTTGATATTTTACATCAGTGGCCATCTCCACAATACGGCGTGAAACTGTGTCCTTTGAAAGTGGGATCAAGTCTAGCTGTGATGCTGCTTTCTCTCCTATCATCACTGCGCTCATATCATGTGAAGCTGGAAGCAGTAGTTTCTCACCAAACTACTGCTTCCAGTAGTTTGGTGAGAAAGTAGTGGACAAGGGGTCTCTGGTATGCGACACTCTGACCTACACTCTGACAAGGGGTCTCTGGTGTGGCTTACCAGCTTTGGCAATGTGTAAAGCCACATGGTAAGAAGCCTCCGTTGCCTTCATGTTATCAGTGCTGTAGACTTTAACAACCTTTTTTTGTCCTGTTAACTCATTGAGCTTCCTCTGAAAAAACTCTACAGGTTTAGATACTAAGGTAGGATGTCTTGTTTCGAGATGCCTGCGTAGCTTGCAGGGCCACATACTATCGTTTGCCAATAGTTTGCCGCATACAACACATTGAGGCCTCGGTGCATCGCTGGACCGGCTCCACGTAAAACCCTGTTTTAAATATGCTTCGTCATATTTGCAGCTTCTGCGTTTTGTTGGAACTTCCACTGCTGCCCTCACTTTGGCTTATATTGTACGTTTTTCTCCCTTTGTCACAAAACGATCCATTTCTCACTTAAGCTGTTTCTCTCTAAGCAAGCTGCTGATAACAGTTTACTTCTTGGCGGAAAAATCACGTCACAGTTGCCAAGGAACATTAGCACGTTAAACAAAATCATATATTTTTTTTTTTTTTAAATCATCCAATCTGTCCAAAAAAAAAAGAAAAGGTCAGAGCTCACGCCTCCTTTGACACATTCCTGCACCTCCCTTGAGAGATGCGTCCCACAGTTTGAGAACCGCTGGTCTAGGAGATCCTGGGAGAAGAATGAAGTGACCACTAGGAAGCTGGGATAGGTCAGAGTGTCGCAAGCCAAGCACTGGAAAGCTGGTTAGAGAAGGAACAGAGAACTCTGAATAATGGATGAAGCCAAAGAAAGTACATAGGCACAGTATCTCGATGGTGAGGTCATCCGAAGAATTGAAGCAGCCGTTCCTGAGCATGGAGATCAGAAGTCGAAGAACATCCAAAGATATTGATATCCTCGAAGGCGCCGATATGGAAGAGCTCTTTCCAAGCCGCGGAGAGTCAGGTGAATAGCCAGCATGGACAGCAGCTGTGATACAGTTGTGGACAGAAGACGGAACTGATGTTGAATGCAAGGAAGTGGTCCAGGTTGAAGACCAAATAACAGATCTGGTTCTGGGTGCAGAATAGGAGGAATTTGACAAAGGAGTGGGCGGACCTGGTGAAAGAAGTTAAAGACTCAGACATGAACTCTTGTGGTGTACGGAGAAGACCAGAGATAGTAGGGTTCATACAAACGTCAGGTCCTCGAAAGGGAAAACTGTGGGAAGAGAGTTAGCGTTGGGAACCAGGCTCCGGAACTTGAGGATCAATTTCTTCTTTAATACAGCTAATGCCACTTCCAAGCACTGCTCCTTATCTCCTCCTATCCAGCATTCCTCCCGCTCTTTGGGATGACAGTGAAGACATCTCTTGGTCCACTGCCAGAGCTTCTTACACCAAGTATGACTGCTTCACATTCACTAGATGTAGCTTTTGCAATCCAGCTACAGCTATGAATAGCTTTTCCAGACCCTGCAGCTCTCTATCCCCACCATCTCAGAAAACAGTGCGGATCCAGAGCCTAGCTTTCTGTTCTGCATACCTGACGGAGACTTAGGAACATGACTTTTTTTTTTTGAGCAAGACGGAGGGGCAGATGCAGAAAAACTGCAGCAGCAGTTGATGTTCCTGCTGAAATGACTTGGTGATCTGTATTAAAGATGAGCTGCTGGAACTTCATTTATTGATTGTTCCAGTGTTGCAGCAAGGTGTATCACATTCTGATACCAAACATCCGAAGGCGGGGATACAAAGAGAAAGTTGTCTTTCCCACAGATCCCGAACAGGTGGTGATGAATAGGGATAAGAACATAAGAACATAAGAAAGTTTACAAACAAGAGGAGGCCATTCGGCCCATCTTGCTCGTTTGGTTGTTAGTAGCTTATTGATGCCAAAATCTCATCAAGCAGCTTCTTGAAGGATCCCAGGGTGTCAGCTTCAACAACATTACTGGGGAGTTGATTCCAGACCCTCACAATTCTCTGTGTAAAAAAGTGCCTCCTATTTTCTGTTCTGAATGCCCCTTTGTCTAATCTCCATTTGTGACCCCTGGTCCTTGTTCCTTTTTTCAGGTTGAAAAAGTCCCTTGGGTCAACACTGTCAATACCTTTTAGAATTTTGAATGCTTGAATTAGGTGGCCACGTAGTCTTCTTTGTTCAAGACTGAACAGATTCAATTCTTTTAGCCTGTCTGCATATGACATGCCTTTTAAGCCCGGAATAATTCTGGTCGCTCTTCTTTGCACTCTTTCTAGAGCAGCAATATCTTTTTTATAGCGAGGTGACCAGAACTGAACACAATATTCAAGATGAGGTCTTACTAGTGCATTGTACAGTTTTAACATTACTTCCCTTGATTTAAATTCAACACTTTTCACAATGTATCCAAGCATCTTGTTAGCCTTTTTTATAGCTTCCCCACATTGTCTAGATGAAGACATTTCTGAGTCAACAAAAACTCCTAGGTCTTTTTTATAGATTCCTTCTCCAATTTCGGTATCTCCCATATGATATTTATAATGTACATTTTTATTTCCTGCGTGCAGTACCTTACACTTTTCTCTATTAAATGTCATTTGCCATGTGTCTGCCCAATTCTGAATCTTGTCTAGATCATTTTGAATGACCTTTGCTGCTACAACAGTGTTTGCCACTCCTCCTACTTTTGTGTCATTTGCAAATTTAACAAGTTTGCTTACTATACCAGAATCTAAATCATTAGTAGGTTAGTAGATGTAGATTAGGAATAACAGAGGACCTAATACTGATCCCTGTGGTACACCGCTGGTTACCACACTCCATTCTGAGGTTTTTCCTCTAATCAGTACTTTCTGTTTTCTACATGTTAACCACTCCCTAATCCATGTACATGTGTTTCCTTGAATCCCAACTGCATTCAGTTTGAGAATTAATCTTTTGTGCGGGACTTTGTCAAAAGCTTTCTGGAAATCTAATTAAACCATGTCATATGCTTTGCAATTATCCATTATGGATGTTGCATCCTCAAAAAAATCAAGCAAGTTAGTTAGGCACGATCTCCCTTTCCTAAAACCATGTTGGCTGTCTCCCAGTACCCTGTTACCATATAGGTAATTTTCCATTTTGGATCTTATTATAGTTTCCATAAGTTTGCATATAATAGAAGTCAGGCTTACTGGTCTGTAGTTACCTGGTTCAGTTTTGTTTCCCTTTTCGTGGATCGGTATTACGTTTGCAATTTTCCAGTCTGTCGGTACCACCCCTGTGTCAAGAGACTGCTGCATGATCTTGGTTAGCGGTTTGTAACTTACTTCTTTCATTTCTTTGAGTACTACTGGGAGAATCTCATCCGGCCCAGGGGATTTGTTTATTTTAAGCTCCTAGTCCCTTTAACACTTCTGCCTCAGTTATGCTAAAGTTATTTAAAACTGGATAGGAACTGGATGACATGTGGGGAATGTTGTCAGCATCTTCCTTTGTAAAAACTTATGAAAAGTAATCATTTAATATATTTGCTATATTTTTTCTTCATCTACAATTTTGCCATTTGTATCTCATTTAATCTCCTCTTTGAATTTTCCCTACTGTTGTAATATTGTAAGAACATTTTGGAATTGGTTTTAGCTCCCTTAGCAATGTTCATTTCTATTTCTCTCTTGGCCTTTCTAACTTCCTTTTTGACTTGTGTTTGCAGTTCTGTGTACTCTTTCTGCGTACTTTCTTTTTGGTCCTTTTTTAATGCTCTATGAAGTGTCTTTTTTCGCTGAATATTTTTTTAATTGATCTATTAAACCATTTTGGCAATTTAGTTTTACATTTAATTTGTCTACTTTAGATGTAATTGTTTTGCGCCTCTAGTACTACATTTTTGATTGAAATCATCTAAAGTATCCGCTTTTGAGAGCTAGGCGCTGTGGCCTGCTGCTTTGATAGATTTAATAGCTTTGGAAACTAATGTAACAAAGGGAGAATTGATCATGGGGAATTAGGGGGTTGAGATTGGAGTGGAACTGCCTCTTGGGGCAGAAAGATCGATGATTATGCGCTTTCTCAATATTTTGTGGGGTTGCAAATTCTGATGGGGCTAATGAAGACTGGAAACAGAGCCTGGAAGGGGCTGGCCATGAATTCTTTGTCCAGCTGTAGTTAAATTAGACACTTGGAGTTTCTGAGTTCAGCATATGATTGGGACAGAAGGAGAGTGGAGCGAGTCTTTGACTGTGGGACGGCGCAGAGCATATGTGCATTTGTGACTGTGGAACATAAGAACATAAGAACATAAGAAAGTTTACAAACGAGAGGAGGCCATTCGGCCCATCTTGCTCGTTTGGTTGTTAGTAGCTTATTGATCCCAAAATCTCATCAAGCAGCTTCTTGAAGGATCCCAGGGTGTCAGCTTCAACAACATTACTGGGGAGTTGATTCCAGACCCTCACAATTCTCTGTGTAAAAAAGTGTCTCCTATTTTCTGTTCTGAATGCCCCTTTTTCTAAACTCCATTTGTGACCCCTGGTCCTTGTTTCTTTTTTCAGGCTGAAAAAGTCCCTTGCGTCGACACTGTCAATACCTTTTAGAATTTTGAATGCTTGAATTAGGTCGCCACGTAGTCTTCTTTGTTCAAGACTGAACAGATTCAATTCTTTTAGCCTGTCTGCATATGACATGCCTTTTAAGCCCGGAATAATTCTGGTCGCTCTTCTTTGCACTCTTTCTAGAGCAGCAATATCTTTTTTATAGCGAGGTGACCAGAACTGCACACAATATTCAAGATGAGGTCTTACAAGTGCATTGTACAGTTTTAACATTACTTCCCTTGATTTAAATTCAACACTTTTCACAATGTATCCGAGTATCTTGTTAGCCTTTTTTATAGCTTCCCCACATTGCCTAGATGAAGACATTTCTGAGTCAACAAAAACTCCTAGGTCTTTTTCATAGATTCCTTCTCCAATTTCAATATCTCCCATATGATATTTATAATGTACATTTTTATTTCCTGCGTGCAGTACCTTACACTTTTCTCTATTAAATGTCATTTGCCATGTGTCTGCCCAGTTCTGAATCTTGTCTAGATCATTTTGAATGACCTTTGCTGCTGCAACAGTGTTTGCCACTCCTCCTACTTTTGTGTCGTCTGCAAATTTAACAAGTTTGCTTACTATACCAGAATCTAAATCATTAATGTAGATTAGGAATAGCAGAGGACCTAATACTGATCCCTGTGGTACACCGCTGGTTACCACACTCCATTCTGAGGTTTTTCCTCTAATAAGTACTTTCTGTTTTCTACATGTTAACCACTCCCTAATCCATGTACATGTGTTTCCTTGAATCCCAACTGCGTTCAGTTTGAGAATTAATCTTTTGTGCGGGACTTTGTCAAAAGCTTTCTGGAAATCTAAATAAACCATGTCATATGCTTTGCAATTATCCATTATCGATGTTGCATCCTCAAAAAAATCAAGCAAGTTAGTTAGGCACGATCTCCCTTTCCTAAAACCATGTTGACTGTCTCCCAGGACCCTGTTACCATATAGGTAATTTTCCATTTTGGATCTTATTATAGTTTCCATAAGTTTGCATATAATAGAAGTCAGGCTTACTGGTCTGTAGTTACCTGGTTCAGTTTTGTTTCCCTTTTTGTGGATCGGTATTACGTTTGCAATTTTCCAGTCTGTCGGTACCACCCCTGTGTCAAGAGACTGCTGCATGATCTTGGTTAGCGGTTTGTAAATTACTTCTTTCATTTCTTTGAGTACTACTGGGAGGATCTCATCCGGCCCAGGGGATTTGTTTATTTTAAGAGCTCCTAGTCCCTTTAACACTTCTGCCTCAGTTATGCTAAAGTTATTTAAAACTGGATAGGAACTGGATGACATGTGGGGCATGTTGTCAGTATCTTCCTTTGTAAAAACTTGTGAAAAGTAATCATTTAACATATTTGCTATTTTTTTTTCTTCATCTACGATTTTGCCATTTGTATCTCTTAAACATTTAATCTCCTCTTTGAATGTTCTCTTGCTGTTGTAATATTGGAAAAACATTTTGGAATTGGTTTTAGCTCCCTTAGCAATGTTCATTTCTATTTCTCTCTTGGCCTTTCTAACTTCCTTTTTGACTTGCATTTGCAGATCTGTGTACTCTTTCTGTGTACTTTCTTTTTGGTCCTTTTTTAATGCTCTGTAAAGTGCCTTTTTTCGCTGAATATTTTTTTTAATTGATCTATTAAACCATTTTGGCAATTTAGTTTTACATTTAGATTTGTCTACTTTAGGGATATAATTGTTTTGCGCCTCTAGTACTACATTTTTTGAAGAACAACCATCCTTCTTCTGTGGGTGTTTTCTCTATTTTACTCCAATCTACTTCTGTTAGTCTCTGTTTCATACCTTCATAGTTTGCTTTTCTAAAATTGTAAACCTTAGCTTTAGTCTTTACTTTTGAGGATTTAAAAAACACTTCAAATGAGACCATGTTGTGGTCTGAGTTTGCCAGTGGTTCTCTGACCTCTGTTTTAGTTATTCTATCTTCGTTATTTGAAAAGACTAAATCAAGGCATGCCTCCCCTCTAGTGGGTGCCTTCACAAATTGTGTTAGGAAGCAGTCATTTGTCATTTCCACCATTTCTATTTCATCCTTCGCGCTACCCACCGGGTTTTCCCATTTTATATGGGGGAAGTTGAAATCCCCCATTAGTATGGCTTCTCCTTTGCTACACACATTTCTAATGTCATTGTATAACAGATTATTGTGCTCACCGTCTGAATCTGGCGGTCTATAGCATGCTCCTATTATTATGCCTTTTGAATTTTTGTCTGTTATTCTGACCCATATTGATTCGGTTTTATTTTCTTTGTCCAGGTTTAACACCTGGGCTTCAAGACTGTTTCTTATGTATAGCGCTACCCCTCCTCCTCTTCTGTCCTGCCTGTCTTTCCTATACATTGTATACCCACAAATATTATATTCGTCCCCATCACTCTCAGACAACCAAGTTTCTGTAACACCTATCACATCATAGTTACCTGTTAGTGCAGTAGCTTCAAGTTCTATAATTTTGTTTCTGATACTTCTAGCATTTAGATAAATACATTTAATGGTTGTCTTACCTGAGTTGTTGTTCTTGTTTTGATGCGGTCTCCCTTCTGTTTTTTTGTTGATTTCTCCCCCCTTCCTTTCTAGTTTAAATGCTTCTGAACCTGCTCGAGGATCTTTTCTCCAAGTAGACTAGTTCCCTTGTTATTTAAATGCAGTCCATCCCGTCTATACAGATAGTCCTCGTTGTAGAAAGTGGTCCAATGATCAAGATAGGTGAAGCCTTCCCGTGTGCACCACGTCTTCCACCATTGGTTTTGATTTATTATTTCCAGCTGTCCATATGGTCCTTTGCAAGGTGCGGGTAGTATACCAGAAAATACCACAGTTTTGGTTTTCTCTTTTAATTTCCTTCCTAGCTCTCTGAATTTGTTTTGCAGGGATTTTGGTCTGTCTCTTCCAATGTTGTTTGTACCGATGTGGACGACTACTACCGGGTTGTCTCCTGTTCGTTCTAGGAGCCTGTCCACGTTCTCAGTGATGTGCTTGACCGAGGCTCCCGGAAGGCAGCACACTGTTGTAGTAAGGGGGTCCAAACTGCGAACTGAACTTGCTGTGTTTCTCAATATGGAGTCCCCAACAATCATGACCTCCCTTCTTTTTACTGTCTTGTCACCACTGTCAATAGGGTCCTGGATGTTGTTCCTTTCATTCTCTTGTTGTTGGTTCTGCTCATCACAATTCTGAAGTGACTCAAATCTGTTGGTTGTTTTGATTTCTGGTGGTGTTTGACGAAGTTTCTTTTTTTCCCTGCTTCTGCCTACCTGAACCCAGCTGTTCTGACCTTCTATCTCCCTGGTGGCTTTCAGTCTGTTAGGGGTGATGCAGACTTCCATGAATTGTGGGTGTGCCAGTTCCTCAAGATCCTGTTGCTGTCTCACTTCTTCCAGCTCCATTTCTAGCATACTTACTAGTTTATGCAAATCCTGGATCGCGCGGAACGGTGCAGAGCGTATGTATGTCTGTGACCGCGGAGCATGTGTGGAACTTGACTATCTTCTATTACTTGCCTTCGGATCAACAGGGATAGTGTGTGATGTCAGATGGCGACTGCTGATTGGAACCTGAAGCAGATGCTGTAACCAGGTTGTACTCTGGAATGCTGATAGATGGGGGTGGGACCGGAACTGCCTTGGCTGGGGTGAGCAATGGAGCCACTGAAACAGAAGATGTAATGAAGGAGGGGTGGAGATTGGCATGAGAGGCTGAAAGAGGAACTGCAATGATGCTGGAGCTATTGTCTAAGCCATCTAAACAAGTGTTTATTGCTGAAAAGGCATTGCTGGTGCTGCTGAACGATGAAGTAATGGAGACGCAACCTGTTTGTCCATATCGTAGAACCATGCATTAATTGAGCAATTGAGATGGCGGTGGGGTGAATGAGGAACTTCGTGTCATCGAAATATTGTTATGAAGCTGAAAGATGAGTTCGGGTATGTCTCTTGGTTGCTGTGCTGCTGCTGCGCTGAGAACTGCAGCTTGTCCTGTGACTCTCTACGAGCAAGTTTGCTGAAGCATGCTTGAGAGAAGGAGGTAGCTTGGATGAAGCAGATATACAAGGTACAGTTATTATTGAGCAACACAATATGCTTGCTTCCAGCCGGGATGTTGATATTGTTGTTGTGCAGTGCTTATAAAATAGCTGCTCCAGAGGCGGAGTCTGCTGCATGGGGCATTTTCATCTCTGTAATGCCGGGGCAGTAGAGTAGAAAGAGAGATTGACAGATGGGCTAGCCATCTGAAAGCAGCTCGGATGACAGAGAGCAGGCAGAGTCATCCCGAAGGTGAGTGCCTTCTACGGCACCCCTTGAGCTACGCTATAAAGGCTACATTTAAACCAATTAAGAAGAGACCACTAAATAAGTAACTGCTTGGGCTGTGTCAGTTTTAATGATTGGTGAGCACAAACAAAAAAATATGGACTCAAAAACTGCATCCAAGACTGAAAAACACAGTTTTAAAAAGTTTGCTGAAGTGATAACATCGGC
This sequence comes from Polyodon spathula, assembly GCF_017654505.1. Classification (NCBI taxonomy): domain Eukaryota; kingdom Metazoa; phylum Chordata; class Actinopteri; order Acipenseriformes; family Polyodontidae; genus Polyodon; species Polyodon spathula. The sequence goes on from NC_054539.1 coordinate 36,011,318, forward strand.
TGGCATAAAATATTCAGTTAGCAGTTACACAAGCTTACAAGCTGGCTAAATCATTTTTTAAAGCCTCTGTGATGAGTCAAAGGGATTTCGGTCTGTGATTCAGCCTCCCGACAGTAGATGGCATCAAACCAACTCGGGACTTCCCTTACCAAGATCTCGTGACCATGGCAAAAGTCATCTTTTGAGGGGCGGCACCTTGGTGAGGGGCAGAAGTACGAGTATGTAAATTCCAGCCACTGGAGTCAAGTGAAGGATAAGGACAGTTGGGGATTGGTGTTCCACTGACTACAGAGGCGGGACATTACATACTAAAGGGAACGTACTACTGTGTTCGGGGTTGGTCCGAAAGTAAAATAGGAGGAGTAACGGGTGGAGGGAGAGATTGGTTTGGTGCAGCGGGATTTTTAAAACAAAAAACACTAACATTTCTTTTGTCTTTTTTTGTTTATATATGGTTCGCCACGAAGACGATTAGACGAGTCATCATGGTTTGTTTTGGATTTCATCCCTGCACTCCTTCCCTCAGACCATTTTGTTTTCTTTTGTTATTTAATTATTTTGTTGTGTATAGATAATAAAAATACATTATTTTATTTCTGTACACATAAATTACTGTCTGGACATTCCATTTAATACACTCTCGCCTCACACGTGGTGTCAGAAGTGAAAATGGATCCAGCTACAGTTTTGACAATGTTTAGGGAGCAGGAGGAGAAGTGAGAGGAGAGAGAGACACGGCACCAGGAACAGCTCGCCCAGTTCTTTGGACAGCTGGTGGAAAAACTATCAATATCAACATCAGAGAGAGCAGTTGCCCGGATGTTTGCAGCTCAGCCTAAACTTCAGAAGATGACCTCGGAAGATGATCCCGAGGCTTTCTTGATTACTTTTGAGAGAGTGGCAGAGGCTGCAGAGTGGCCTAGGGAACACTGGGCCATGAAATTGGCACCCTGCCTGACAGGGGAAGCTCAGGCAGCGTATCGAGCCCTGACGGCCACGAATGCAGGGGACTATGTTAAAGTAAAAGAAGCCATTCTCTCACGCCTCGGGATCACGGAGGAAACATACCGGCGCCGTTTTCAGGAATACCAGCTGTCCAAGGGGATGCGGCCCCGGGTTGCGGGACAATATCTTTTAGATCAGTGCACCCGGTGGCTGCGGCCAGAAGAACATACACCCCAAGAACTGGTGCAGAAAATAGTTATAGAACAGTTCGCGTCTATACTACCGCCAGGGAATCGAGAGTGGATTAAGAGGAATCGACCTACCACTCTCGAGGATGCCATCCTCCTGGCGGAGGCCTACGAAGACGCAAACGAAGGCGCCGGGTCAGACCCCACTCCTGCCCCTAAACTAACTCGGACCAACCAACCAATGAAGCCCAGAGGGGGTAACCAGACCTTCAGACCATGGAGGTCGAGGTTAGCCCCATCCTGGGCGAGAGAGAATCCCCCTAACCTGCCGGTCGCGGACTCGCAGGACAGATTAACTCCGTTGATGCCTCCTAACCAAGTGTGCTACCAATGTAATGAGCCTGGACACATTGCCAGGAATTGTCCAGTAATAAAGGTGGACCTGGCGACAAGATTCTGGTCAGCAGTAACAGGTAGGAACACTGGGGAATGTCGGGAGGGCCCTTATCAGTTAAGAGTACAGGTCGGGGGAAAGAGTACTTACGCATTTGCGAACTCTGGGTGTGCACAAACATTGATTCGGCAAGCTCTCTTGGATGGGGTAGCCTGGGAGCCACAGGGTAAAGTGGCTATCTCCTGTATTCATGGAGAAACTCGGGTTTATCCCACCACTAAAGTTAGACTTATTGTAGGTGATTATTCAGCCTACGTTAAAGTGGCTGTAGCGCAATGTTTACCATACCCTGTTCTCCTGGCCGTTTTTTGATCGTATTTTAGGTCGGGAAATGGTCTTAGTTTCTACCAGGGGACAATTAAAGCAACAGGAGAAAACAATTGGCGAGATTTTTCCGTTGCAATCCGATCTGTTTAACCCTAAAATCCACCCAAGAAAAACAAAAAGAGAGCGTCGGGTGGAAAAATATGAGGGAACTCTGAGACGACAAGGGGAGGGGTCTGACACAAAAGTAAACCAATCGCTTAAACGGCAAGGAAAGGGAGTAGGTATTCAGTGTAACCGGGGCTGCGAGGTTACTGAGGTGGAAGGTCATGTAATAAAAGACACTCCTCTCTGTGTACCTAACCATTGGGACCGACATATTGACTTGGGATATGAACAACAAAATTATCCCACGTTACGGTATGCTTGGAAACAGGTTAGATATATCGAGGGGAAGGATATGCAGGAAGGACAACCAGTGGTATTTCCGCATTTTTCTGTATCTGGGCACTTATTATATAGAATAACCCGGGCTCCCGGGACGGGACAGCTCGTAAAACAGTTATTGGTTCCTAGGCCTTTTCAGTCAGAAGTCATGAGATTGGCGCATGACATTCCATTTTCAGGTCATTTGGGAACTGAAAAGACTCAGGAACGAATTCTGGCCCGGTTTTTTTGGCCTGGGGTTTATGGTCTTGTGCAGAAGTATGTATCGGAGTGTCCTGAATGTCAATTAGCTGCCCCTAAGTCAGTTCGCCCCGCACCTCTGGTTCCACTTCCAATTATTGGGGTACCGTTTGAAAGGATTGGTGTAGATTTAGTAGGCCCTCTGGAGGGAACAGAGTCAGGATATCGGTATATTTTAGTAGTAGTGGACTATGCAACGAGATATCCAGAAGCTGTTCCCTTACGCTCTATGAATGCAGTAGCTGTAGCGAATGAATTGGTAAAAATATTCTCTAGGGTGGGAATTCCGAAAGAAATTCTCACTGATCAGGGCACTAATTTTATGTCAGACTGTATTCAGCAACTATATAAATTATTGAAAATCCGTTCAATTAGAACCTCAGTTTTTCATCCTCAAACGGATGGGCTTGTTGAACGATTTAATCAGACTTTGAAAAATATGTTGCGCCGCTTTGTAGATCAAGAAAAACGCAATTGGGCTAAACTGCTTCCCTACTTGCTCTTTGCAGTTCGCGAGGTACCACAATCCTCAACGGGGTTTTCCCCGTTTGAGCTCTTGTACGGTCGGCAGCCGCGGGGTATCTTGGATCTCATAAGAGAAGGCTGGGAAGAACAGTCAAAGGAGTCTAAAAATGTAGTAAAATACGTGTTGCAGTTACGCGATCGCTTAGAATTAGTCGGTCGATTGGCACATGACAATCTCAAAGCGGCACAGCAGAAGCAGCAACAAAGCTACAATAAAAATGCAAGAATTAGGAACTTTCGACCTGGAGACAAAGTGTTGTTATTGTTGCCCTCATCGGAATCTAAGTTGTTTGCTAAATGGCAGGGTCCCTTTCAGGTTATTCGAGCAATTGGTAAAGTCAATTATGAGATCCGACAGCCTGGGCGTCGGAAAGAAAGTCAAATTTATCATGTTAATCTCCTGAAACCGTGGAAAGAACGGGAAGTCCATTTTATATCTCCTGTACAGGAGGGAGAGGATTTTGGACCCTCAATTGAGTCAGAGTCAGCAATTGAGGTCCCGATGGGGGAACAATTAACTCCTGATCAGCGTGAAGAGGTAAGCAATCTAATTAAAATGTTCAGTGATGTGTTTTCTAACGTGCCTGGAAGAACGCATTTGATCGAACATGCTATTATCACTCCGCCAGGTCTAAGAGTTAGACAGAGACCGTATCGCATTCCAGAGAGTCGGAGAGATTCTGTTCGAAGGGAGGTGGAGTGTATGTTGAAACTTGGGGTAATTGAACCTTCCCGAAGTGAGTGGTGTAGCCCAATAGTACCAATAGACAAGCCAGATGGGTCACTACGATTATGTATCGATTTTAGGAGGGTGAATGCTATCTCCAAGTTTGATGCATATCCCATGCCTCGAGTAGATGAACTCTTAGACAAGCTGGGGCAAGCTCGGTTTATTTCAACTCTGGATCTGACGAAAGGATATTGGCAAATTCCATTAACGAAAGCCTCTCGTGAGAAAACGGCATTTTCAACCCCAGAGGGTCTTTTTCAATTTTGTACTATGCCGTTCGGACTTCATGGAGCGCCTGCTACTTTTCAGAGACTAATGGACAAGGTTTTACAACCTCATCGAGAGTATGCAGCTGCGTATATCGATGATGTAGTCATTTATAGTTCTTCCTGGAGAGAACATTTGACTAGATTAGAAGCCGTCTTACAGTCTCTGAGGAGGGCGGGGCTCACAGCGAACATGGCAAAGTGCGCTATTGGAAAAGAAGAAACTAAATATTTAGGTTTCATAATGGGTAAGGGTAGAGTGAAACCGTTGGTTTCAAAAGTCCAGGCTTTGTTGGATTCACCGGTACCTACCACGAAAACCCAGGTGAGATCACTGTTAGGGTTGGCTGGTTATTACCGCCGCTTTATTCCACACTTTTCCACTATAGCCGCCCCTCTCACTGATCTCACTAAAAAGAACGCTCCAAATAAAATTAAGTGGAGTGCAGAGTGTCAGACAGCCTTTGAATCTATTAAAACTAATTTGAGTCAGGCCCCAGCATTAATAAGCCCGGATTTCAGCCGAGAGTTCGTCCTGCAGACAGATGCATCGCAGACTGGTCTGGGGGCGGTTCTGTCCCAGGAGAGAGATGGTATAGAACACCCGATACTATACATCAGTCGGAAGTTACTGCCCAGAGAACAGAGGTATTCGGTAGTGGAGAAAGAATGCCTGGCAGTGAAATGGGCAGTGGAATCTTTAAAATACTATCTTCTGGGACGACCCTTTGTACTCATCACAGATCACGCTTCTTTAAAGTGGTTAGACACGATGAAGGATTCAAACGCTAGGATTATGCGGTGGTACCTGGCGCTCCAACCCTTCGCCTTTCAAATAAGGTATCGTGCGGGTAAGTTACATCAAAATGCTGATTTTTTTTCCCGGGAGGGAGGGAAAAGGGAAGGGTTAGAGGTTTCCGAGTGTTCCTTCGGCTCCACTCTGAGGGGTGGGATATGTGATGAGTCAAAGGGATTTCGGTCTGTGATTCAGCCTCCCGACAGTAGATGGCATCAAACCAACTCGGGACTTCCCTTACCAAGATCTCGTGACCATGGCAAAAGTCATCTTTTGAGGGGCGGCACCTTGGTGAGGGGCGGAAGTACGAGTATGTAAATTCCAGCCACTGGAGTCAAGTGAAGGATAAGGACAGTTGGGGATTGGTGTTTCACTGACTACAGAGGCGGGACATTACATACTAAAGGGAACGTACTACTGTGTTCGGGGTTGGTCCGAAAGTAAAATAGGAGGAGTAACGGGTGGAGGGAGAGATTGGTTTGGTGCAGCGGGATTTTTAAAACAAAAAACACTTACATTTCTTTTGTCTTTTTTTGTTTATATATGGTTCGCCACGAAGACGATTAAAGACGAGTCATCACGGTTTGTTTTGGATTTCATCCCTGCACTCCTTCCCTCACACCATTTTGTTTTCTTTTGTTATTTAATTATTTTGTTGTGTATAGATAATAAAAAAATAAATTATTTTATTTCTGTACACATAAATTACTGTCTGGACATTCCATTTAATATACTCTTGCCTCACAGCCTCCCACAGTGGGATGATCTATAAACCTAATTTCAGATGTCCACTTTAAAACAGCAAACAGCATCTTCATTTCTGTCCTGAAAACTACATCACCCTGCTGTATCCCAAATAGACTTAAACAAACTTAAGTAATCGGCATTCAGGATGCAGATATCTCAACCCATTTTATAAGGTAGTTTAAGAAGCTACTGGGCACCAGCTGAGAAAGACAGAAAGTCCTGGAGTTACATCCTCTCTGGAGTACCATCATCAACTCGTAAACAAAAGGCAGAAACAAACTCCCCTACTCACCAAATAGTGCCTCTGTCTAGCTGTGTAACTAGCCATTTAATTTAGAAAACTGTACATTCACTGGTACAGTACATCATGAGGCAAATACTGAACATATTCTGGTAATTTAATTTATTTGAATTTACTTTATGTATCTATTAAATTCATTGGAACTATTATATTTATTTGAACAATTTTTTCCTACCAGTATTTATTTTTAAATAAAAATGTCTATCTTTATTTCTAAAAACTAGTAACCCATTTTATAAGCACAGTAAGACACTCCAGGGTGTTGGTTGTGCTAGAATAACTGCACTTACAGGGGCCTACAGCCTCGTGCCTTACTACACTCCTGGGCGTGTAATTACACCGTGTAACAAATTTATTTTTTTTTGTTCCTGGGTAGTAAGTGTTATTTCCTAATTGCTTATGCCTCAAAAGTATAGAAAATGGCTATTATTCCCCACAGACTTTGCTTTTGTGACCAGGACAGTGATATTTCAAAATATCACTATTTCCAATGGGAAAACGGGCAAATGTGTGGCTTTTCGTTCACATAAAGTCAGAAAAAAACAACATATGAATCCAAATTAACATGTATTTATACTAGAGTAATACAAAAATGACTACAAAAGATTTAGAAGTGAGTAGTTTTTTTAGATTTACGATTATACTGTAAATACAGCTGTAATGCACCTGTAATTCAAAGTAATAAAAGAACAAAACCAAAATTACAGGAACCAAAGTAGAAAAGTAAAGTAGAAAAAACCAGCAAACAGAAAAGGAATAATCTCACCAACAAATAATGAAGTCCCGAATAGAGTCCTGTACTGATGATGGTGGATGAAGGTTGATGAAAAAATAACAATCGTACAAAATGGTGAGTCTGTCGAGTAGTACCGGGTTGAGTGGTGAACAGCCAATTATCAGGAGAATCAGGAACAAAATGGAGACTGAACACGCTAACAAAAACAACCCCTAAACAGACCCTGAACAGCAACTAAACTTAAACAAGTAACAGTGTAAACAAAAAAGAAAGGTTTAGACAAAGTACAAGATTAACAAAAGAGTAAATGGATGCACCTGTATTTATTTAAAATAAAGTTAGTTACACTGTAATTAAGTAATGTGCTCTTTGTAAAATGGATTCCTAAAGAGAAAAGGGAGTCTTCTCCTGGCCTAGCCAGCCAGCTTTATTAACATGCTGGCTTCCAAGGAGCTCTGAGATTGGAGGAGTGGATATCTGAATGAGCCAATGGGGGGAGAGGATGAACAGAGGGTGATAGCAAAGAACTATGGGAATTTGAGTTTTAACCTGGCCAGGCTAGTGACCCTAATAAAAGGGACAGGTGGATGAAACTCACACCCACTTTATGGAGCAAGTGAATTGCTACAAAGATCTTAGCCGGAAAGAAATATTTTGTTTTTGTTTACAATGAAAGAGTTGGGAAGGTGGGAGTACCAACAAAAAATAGATTGTTCTCTGCAATCTTTCAGAGGCTTTTTACAAATGACAGCATCCTGACATTAAGATTAGCTTCTCCAAATTTGCAGAGCTGAAACCAAAGGAGTGTGTATTGGCAGGCAGTAACAGTACACATGCTGTGAGTGTCTGCACAACACACCACAATGTAAAGTTGATGTTCATGTGTTCTAAGCTTCCACAGATGAGTGCCAGTACATAAGAGCCTTTGAATCACTATCAGCATTGCTTATTTTCTCTCATGTGTTCCCCACCTAATGTTGATTGCCATTTAGGAAAGTGTGAAAATTGTCCATCACTTGAAGATTTCAAGAGCCATCTGCAAATGCTCTTTCAAGATAGCCTAGTGGATGCAGTGTATTGGAAGAGGGCTACACCCTTCAGACAGTCAGTGAAGCTGTTGATGCATTCATAGAGACTTTCACAAGCCATCTCCAACGTCTTTGTCAACATGATTTCATTGCAAAGATGCAAATTACATATTAATAGCTGATGGATGAATGCCTTAAATAAAATGAATTCCTAGTTGTTGGTGATTTTGCAGAAAACTTCATTTTCTTCATGTAAGATGAAGCACAATCACACCATTGGAACAACTCTCAGGAAACCATACATTCTTTTGTTTGCTATTTGTGAGACAATGATCTTTTGTTGAAATATCAGAATGCATGACTCATGACACAGTTGCTCTTTATCTCTTTCAAAAGCATCTTTTGAGGTTCTTGGAGAACAAATTTAGGGGGTGCCTGAGAAATCTATTACTTCTGACGGGTGTGCAGAGCAATAGAAGAACTAAAAATGTCCTCAATTTTTGCCAGCATGGAAGATTTTGCAGTGGAAGCAGAATGGAACTTCTTTGCAACATCTCATGGCAAAGGACCCTGTGGAACCATTAACGAATGGCAACAAAAGCCAGTTTGCAGCATCCATACCATGACCAGATCCAGACTCCACACCAATTGTACAGGTTTGCAAGAGGCAACATTCTTGCTTTTGAAGTAGAATACTTCACGATAGAACAATGGCAAACTGAGCAAGATTTTCTGGAGCAACAATTCCTCAAGGTAAGAACGTTGCCTGGCACACGGCTTCGTCACTTCTTTTCAACCAGTTTCCAAAGCAAAAGTCCTTGGATGAGAGTTCTCCCAGTCATAAAAAAAAGAGAAGAGTCAATCACAGTCAAAGAGGATGTCTTACCATTTGACCAAATGAAATGATGTTACTGTTCAGTATGACAGTCACTGTTGGTGTCTGCTGATCAGAAGAAATGGGATGCTGAAATTAACCTCCTGCACCCGAATGGACCAGCACGATCATTCTGCTTCCCACACTCTCCAATTCAATTTATTGTAGATATGGGGGATGTGTTGACATCAGTGGAGCCAACAACTGCACCAGGAAGGACATACACTCTGAGAGACCAGGAAATGGCCAAAGCATCAAAAGCCTGACAGAGTGGCTATGAAGGAAAAGGGCATAGGTGAGTGGTAAATTGTGTTGCAGGCAGAAATAAAAAGGACAGAGACCCAAAAATGAAATATCTACATTTCCACCACTTCTATTTCTTTTCCAGGCTCAGAGATTCATTGGATTTGAACAGTGGTAAATTACAGATGCTGGAGAAGAATCATTTAAAATAGCAAACATGTACCGACAGAAGTACCACTGGTGGGGACAAAATGAAATGTGCACAGTTCAGCATTGATTTATATTTAATTCACCTGTATTTCTTTGTTTTAGCCACTTGTTTAAATAGGGCACCTTGGTTCATTCCTGAATATATTAATAGCTGTTAGAACATCACCTGTTCATTGCAGCTTCAATTTAACAGGAGATGACAGTATACTCAATTGCAAATAAATATTTGTTTAATTGTATTAGGTGTGTAATCGCTTCACTTAGAAGAGTCACCTGACACTCTGCTTTCAACTCTGTGCTGTGCCTCAACGGCAGGCAAAAAATGTAACTTGCAGGAAATGTAGATAAGGGTCTAGGCTACAGTCTGTCCAAAATCCAAGGTTATGCAATTTGATCTGGGTGAGGTCAAAGATCACAGATTCATATAACTTTTCTGTCTTGTATTTCACATCAAAATGACACCAACACCAGCTTTCTGTGTCAATCTGAAGGAAGTTATTACCATGTAAAGGTAGGGTGGGTGTCTAAATCAGGTCAAGCTTTGATGACCTGTGTCTCACGAATGGGAAATCACTCAGCCTACAAGTCAGAGTGTAACCATTTTTTCCAAAGACAGTATGTGCAAAAGTTTATCAAAATCAGAGGAGGTAAAGTGAAAAATGGCCGTTTTTGATTGATATCATATGGAATGACCCATATGACACCAAACAATGGATAATAAAGGGTATTTTTTATTGGTTTATTTTACAAGTTTGATTTCCATTACATGACAGTAGATGTTAAAACTTCATGCTGATATGAACTTGACTCTCCCCAAGATAAGCACCAACTATGATGTAGCTTTACAGTAAACTAAAGTGATCCATCTGCATCTCCATCCATTTGCGTTGCTTTCCATTTGATGATGTAGATATCCTTCTGTCTGGTGTTGATGGCTGAAGTGTAATGCTGGCTCCAGGGATTAGCTTATTTTGCCTCCCCAGCGCATCAGCACACACAATGGCTGCAATGCTGTCTCCGGGGATCAACCACAGTAAGGTCTCTCCAGTGCATCATCATGACAACCACCTGGATTGAGCTAAGTAGGGTACATCTCGGGTCTTCAAGTGGGCACCTTCCATCCTCTGTGTTTCGTTGACTAGCCCAGGACACCTCAAGAGGGCTCAAAAGTGATTCTGGCTTCCCAGCATCACTCCCCTCTGTCAACCACTCAACTCAGCCCAGCTTACTTACCTGTACATCAGCGTTGCTTTCTTCCTATTGTGCTTGAGATCCCCAACCAGAATCTTTCTATCTCAACCACAGCCAGTTGCTGGTCCTTTCTACTGCTTCAGATAAATTCTTCACTGTGCGACACAACTCTTGGCCACTGAACCTGACATTTGTGTGCCACAAATCATCGACAACCCACCTCCACTGGGTAAACCCAACTCTCCACCCTCTCTGTTCCGCTTCAGCAGCTAGTTGAGCATACCAAAGTTTCTTCCTCTCATATGCTTCATCCACAGCATCCTCCCATGTCACTGTCAACTCTACCCTATGAACAAGGCATGCTGGTCCAGACCACAAGACAATGTCTGGTTGAAGGTTAGTGGTGGCAAACTCGGGTGGAAAAATAAGCCGTTGACCAACATCTGCCAGCATTTTTCATTCTCTAGCAGCTTCCAGTTGTCCTGGGCGAGGCTTGGTTTTAACACCTTTTCTTGGTGGTTGCTCTCCTGGATGGAGGAATATTGTCTTTTGTGTGTAATGCTTTGATGGAACTGTATGTTTGGGGTCATTGTCATGCTGCAGAATAAATTTGGGGCCAATCAGATGCCTCCATGATGGTATTGCATGATGGATAAGTATCTGCCTGTACTTCTCAGCATTGAGGAGACCATTAATTCTGACCAAATCCCCAACTCCATTTGCAGAAATGCAGCCCCAAACTTGCAAGGAACCTCCAGCATGCTTCACTGTTGCCTGCAGACACTCATTCGTGTACCGCTCTCCAGCTCTTCGGCGAACAAACTGCCTTCTGCTACAGCCAAATATTTCAAATTTTGACTCATCAGTCCAGAGCACCTGCTGCCATTTTTCTGCACCTCAGTTCCTGTGTTTTCGTGCATAGTTGAGTCGCTTGGCCTTGTTTCCACGTCGGAGGTATGGCTTTTTGGCCGCAAGTCTTCCATGAAGGCCACTTTTGACCAGACTTCTCTGGACAGCAGATGGGTGTACCAGGATCACACTGTTTTCTGCCAATTCTGAGCTGATGGCATTGCTGGACATCTTCCGATTGCAAAGGGAAGTAAACATGATGTGCCTTTCATCTGCTGCAGTAAGTTTCCTTGGCTGACCACTGCATTTACGGTCCTCAATATTACTCGTTTCTTTGTGCTTCTTCAAAAGAGCTTGGACAGCACATCTGGAAACCCTGGTCTGCCTTGAAATTTCTGCCTGGGAGAGACCTTGCTGATGCAGTATAACTACCTTGTGTCTTGTTGCTGTGCTCAGTTTTGCCATGGTGTATGACTTTTGACAGTAAACTGTCTTCAGCAACCTCACCTTGTTAGTTGAGTTTGGCTGTTCCTCACCCAGATTTATTCCTCCTACACAGCTGTTTCTGTTTCAGTTAATGATTGTGTTTCAACCTACATATTGAATTGATGATCATTAGCACCTATTTGGTATAATTGTTTAATCATACACCTGACTATATGCCTACAAAATCCCTGACTTTGTGCAAGTGTATCTAGAAGAATTGATGCTGTTTTGAAGGCAAAGGGTGGTCACACCAAATATGGATTTGATGTAGATTTTTCTTTTGTTCACTCACTTTGCATTTTGTTAATTAATAAATATAAACTATTAACATGTCTATTTTTTAAAGCATTCTTACTTTACAGCATTTTTTCACACCTGCCTAAAGATTTTGCACAGTACTGTAAACCGGTATTTTAGTAAGTGAATTCGTGCTTGTGGTGCATATACAGTTCCCCATGAAACAAGGGAAGTGCTGGTATCCGGTTTTGGTGCTGGCTTTCGACTACATCTCCAGATCGTGTTAGCAGTCAGAATAACAAATAGTTTAAACTTGAGACAAAAAAAAAAAAAAACAAACACAACTCTTTTTTTTACAGGTTCTCCTTTTAAGTTGTTTTCAAACCATTTACAAAGGAACAGGTCACTTTACTATGTCTCCTATCTATACCCTCACTCATGACCCCTTGGTTAATGAGCACATCCACTCCTCCAATCTGTGGATGCCACACAGTTTCCCATCCTGGTCATTGAGTTTGTGTACTGTAGCTCCGCCCCCTTTGTAGATGGCTGACTTCCACCTAACCTTGGGAATAAACTGTCGTGCCATTTAGTTCAGGGCATCCAGTTCCCTTTAACAGCGCCCTAGTAGATCGGAAAGGAGATCTAACACCAAAAATCATTTGATCTCTGCCACACTCCAACATAAGAAATCTTGTCTGTTGCTATTAAGGTAGAGGGAATATTTTCATTTTTGAAGTAGACATTCAGTGGCAGTCAATTAAACTGGCACCAGCTGAATAATCTTTTTTTTTCTACAAAATCATTTCACCTTTACAAATGATAAAATAAACACAGTAAAGCAAGGTTGTGTGTGATTGAATCCAATTATTTGTATGTTGTCTAGACTTAGCTGTACCAATCAAATATTGAACAGTCATTAGTCAAACAGCAGGTAGTTGGTCCCTTATCTAGACCATGGTTTGCTTTTAGGCTTGACTGATTGCTAGCAGATGGTTTGCTCACTCTTTGGACTCTTATTTTAGTCTGGGAAAAACAACTGGGAAAATCTAAAGAACCCTGACATAATATGGTTGTTGTTAACCTGGGGCATTGTAAAGCCTAGTGGAATGTGTGGTCCATGTAATTCGTTAACTACTGTTAATGAGCAAAAGAGGCCTAGAACTTCAGGCATTACAATAACTAAATTAAGAGGGCATGTGAAGTATAGTGATAGTGAACAGTGAAAATTGCCAGGAAGGCTACTTTATTAAGTATTTGTGATATAGCTAATGATGGTTTTGCACAGATCAAATGAAACAATCCACTGCCAGTAATGTGTGAGTTTCAGGAGGCTCCACATTCCATCAAGGGTCATACACCAATTCATAGGTTTATTTTTATTCAAGTTTTACAAACAAATATCCCAAAAAGGGTTAATATAGTAAATATATATTAATACAGTAAATATATAGTAATATAGTAAATGCCTTTGATAACGTGCCTAGAAGAGAGATAGATAGAATATTTCAGTTTTCAAGAAGAGTATGCAGAAAGCTGTTATAATACATAGTTTGTTTATCTTGAGAACATGTTGGCTTTCATTGTTTTACTTTCTTTCAGCTGAAAGAGCATGGATTTCATATGACAATCCAGATAGTTATTCTAACTAGTTACTTTACAGTCGCCTGTAGTAACCAGTTTAAATCGCACTCATTTTTGTATTTTACAGTTCCTAATGTGCGTACTGATGTTGTTAAAAGATAACTTGCTTATTTTGCTCCATGGTCTTAGAATGAATTAATCTAAACTTAAGCTTAAGTCCCATATAACTTTAGTACAATTCAAGAGTAAGCTGCATGATTATCTAATTGAGAGTTGTGTTTGTTTTAAGAAGTTGATTACGCCTGTCACTAATTGTCATTAACTGATTGTTTATTGTATTGAGAATGACTTGTCTGTGTTTTTAAAGTATTTTGTATTTGTATGTATGTTTGTATTGTAATATGTTTTATTGTACTGCTGCTACCTTTCTTGGCTAGGTCTCATTTGAAAAAGAGGTTTAAAGTCAATGTGATTTCCTAGTACAATAAAGGTTTAATAATAAAATTCTGTCCTTGTCAAGATGTGACATATTTACAATACAAAAAAGGTTTCTCAGTAACCAGGATTCTCCCCATGAATTCTGTATAGCCAGTTTTAATTTAAAAATAAACTTGTCTTGCTAAATATATACTACGACAAAGAATTTGAATAATGTTTTGTCTTTCGTTGACTATATCTGGTTGCGCTTTATGCTCTACATTTTCTTTTTCATTACTGTTTTTTATTATGGTAAATTTGCTTATTTAGTCACTCTGCAATTTGACTGAAAGATAATGTAGGTTTATTGGAGTTCACACACACAAAAGGTCATGTTTTCACTTATTAATGCATGTCTGTTTTTGTTTTACGCTGTTTTCCATTTTGTGAATGCAACTTTTCATTATAACCATTTTTTTACACAACAGCAGTCATACGCATTTGGTCACCATCATACCTGTTGCATGAAACCAGACTGTAATAATCCAGCACCTTTGAACTTAAGCATTTGCAATTGTATATCAGCTGACAAGTGTTCAGCTGATACCCCATCATGCCTTTCTTCTTAAAGGCATACAGCCTCTATACATGAACCTCCAATATCTCTCACAAGCACCTGGGTAATATTTTTATGATATAAGAACATAAGAAAGTTTACAAACTAGAGGAGGCCATTCGGCCCATCTTGCTCAATTGGTTGTTAGTAGTTTATTGATCCCAGAATCTCATCAAGCAGCTTCTTGAAGGATCCCAGGGTGTCAGCTTCAACAACCATTACTGGGGAGTTGACTCCAGACCCTCACGATTCTCTGTGTAAAAAGTGCCTCCTATTTTCTGTTCTAAATGCCCCTTTGTCTAATTTCCATTTGTGACCCCTGGTCCTTGTTTCTTTTTTCAGGTTGAAAAAGTCCCTTGGGTCGACATTGTCAATACCTTTGAGAATTTTGAATGCTTGAATTAGGTCGCCACGTAGTCTTCTTTGTTCAAGACTGAACAGATTCAATTCTTTTAGCCTGTCTGCATATGACATGCCTTTTAAGCCCGGAATAATTCTGGTCACTCTTCTTTGTACTCTTTCTAAAGCAGCAATATCTTTTTTATAGCGAGGTGACCAGAACTGCACACAATATTCAAGATGAGGTCTTACAAGTGCATTGTACAGTTTTAACATTACTTCCCTTGATTTAAATTCAACACTTTTCACAATGTATCCGAGCATCTTGTTAGCCTTTTTTATAGCTTCCCTGCATTTTCTAGATGAAGTCATTTCTGAGTCAACAAAAACTCCTAGGTCTTTTTCATAGATTCCTTCTCCAATTTCAGTATCTCCCATATGATATTTATAATGCACATTTTTATTTCCTGCGTGCAGTACCTTACACTTTTCTCTATTAAATGTCATTTGCCCTGTGTCTGCCCAGTTCTGAATCTTGTCCAGATCATTTTGAATGACCTTTGCTGCTGTAACAGTGTTTGCCACTCCTCCTATTTTTGTGTCGTCTGCAAATTTAACAAGTTTGCTTACTATACCAGAATCTAAATCATTAATGTAGATTAAGAATACCAGAGGACCTAATACTGATCCCTGTGGTACTCCACTGGTTACCACACTCCATTCTGAGGTTTCTCCTCTAATCGGTACTTTCTGTTTTCTACATGTTAACCACTCCCTAATCCATGTACATGTGTTTCCTTGAATCCCTACTGCGTTCAGTTTGAGAATTAATCTTTTATGCGGGACTTTGTCAACAAAAGGAATAGACTTTTTTTTTGGTGCATATATATATATATATATATAGCTATTATGCATTATATATCACCTTACAGAACAATAATGACAAAAAATGCACCGAATGATAATACGCAAAAATCTTAATATTTTTACTAAAGTAGTTGCTGCAAATATACTATTAGGTGGTGGATTGTGCCAATCGCCAGCTTATTTTGAAAACCCTGCATTCATTGTCACTATTTGTGTTTTGAAAAGAATAGGTAATTTTTTTAGCAGTGTAAGGTTTTAGCCTCTCGAATTGCTTAACGCAGAAAACCACCCCTTCAGTTCTCTGATTGGTTAAATGTTGTGTCAAGATGTAACACAGCTGTCATGTGGTTCCAAGATTTTTTTTCACCTAGCAACGCACAACTGATCTAGTCTGCTAGAAGAGCAATCAATCCTTATTGTAAAAGACACAGTAGCATCTGCAAGACAGGCGGATCAGGTTTTTTCAGCCAGGTGGGCCGCCCTGCTGTAAAGGCCTGGGGAGAACCCTGGTAACGTATACATTAAAATTACCAAGATAAACATGAAATTATTGATCTCATTTATGTTAGTGAAGCTTTTGTACAGCAGAATTGGCACTATGTTTCAAAACGGGAGGACCCGGGTTCACGTCCAACCTCTGCCGTGAGAAGCCCCTGCCTGTGGGAACTGAGGTTCACCAGAATACGTTTTCAAAAGAGGGCCAAGTACTTACATCTGACATAAGAATTGGTTCCATGTAAAGAGCCATATTTGTTTTCTCAACCCTTTATACTAAATTAACTGGAGTCACTGCTATTTTACATATCTAAACTTTCATGGTGAAATGGCGTTCCAATTGCTTTGTAACAAACAGCTATTTAAAAAAAAAATAATTACTGGACAATATGTAAATAAAGAAAATGACCTAAATTAAAGGAAAAAGGAAAAAGCTTGGAAAAAGCTTTGGAAAAAGACATCCATATACTTCCAAAAAAAAAAAAAAACATGGGGAATTGGGTTTTGTTAAATTCTGTAATTAGATTTTAAAAGTACAAGTATAATGTCTTGTTTGGAGCCTCTTCTTTGTAGAATCTGGGCCCTATAGGAAGAGTGTTCCTTTTGATAAGGAAGACAAGGGGGTCTGCTGCTCATTAGAACACATTAATGAATTCTTTTCTTAAGCAAAGCCTTGTCTGCTTGAGACACAGGCAGTTTTGTAATTAACCTGTTATGTTCTGTTAGTTGACATTGTACATACCGTTCTGACTGTTGTGTTTGCTATATGATCAATGCTGTTGTGGTTGCTGGGTTACATGTTACCAGAGTGGTTGTTGTGCTTGTGGTTGCTGGGATGCCGTCCATCTAAATCTGATGATCTGTGACTGCAATATGCTTTCCTTATGTAGGCATATGGGCCAAACTACAAAAAGGTATAAATCCTCTGATGGTGGGGGAAAAAAAAATCTTTTGTAACAAAAACAAGATATTGTCGAACATGGTCAGAAATGTTTTTTTGTCCATTATATGAATGATTACTGAGTACATGAGTTATATAGATCATGATGTTTATCATTTTTGGGGATTTTTCTTAAATATTTGAAAAAAAAAAATTCAGGAGATTCTGTAGCCATGTGGCAAAAAGTTTTGTGGTCTGACGAAACTAAAATGGAACTTTTTGGCCTAAATGCAAAGCGTTATGTTTGGCGCAAACCAACACAGCGCATCACCCAAAGAACACCATCCCTTCTGTGAAGCATGGTGGTGGCTGCATCATGTTATGGGGATGTTTCTCATCGGCAGGGACTGGGCCATTGTCACAGAGACGGCCAGAGTGGGTGGCGTGAGACCAGAGCCAGGAAATAAACAACGAGAGGTGTAATTTGGTGGAGCTGAGCGAATGGTCTCGCTCAGCATTTAAAAAATGAATAGACAGAAAATAAACAGTTGCAACAAACAAAAACAGGGCAAGGCGCATTCGCCAAAATAAACAGACAAACAAAACGGACCAAATAAAACACGGTGAGCAGATATTTACTTATTTACTTTACATTATTACCTCCATCTCCAATCCCGTTCTCCACTCACCGAATACACAACACCGAGTATGTGAAAACATGCTGCTTTTATGCAGCTGTAACGAAACTGGACTGCTAATCAATCATTCAATTGGAGTCTCGGTACAACTGCACATGAATTAATAAAGTGCAATTCCCTGTGCTTGCATATTATTACTTTTTACTTGCATGTGACGTGCTAATGCAATCCTTGTGCCTAAATACTCATATACATTTTAAACACTCTTGTTACATAGACCCGTTTATATCCCGTGTACCAATGACTATAGACCAACATTAACACACAACAGAGAACACAAAATACACACAGGGGCGGGCACTTTGCCACAGGCACTTGTCAGGATAGAAGGGGAAATGAATGGAGCGAAGTACAGAGAAGTCCTTGAGGAAAACCTGCTGCCCTCGGCAAGAAAGCTGAAACTGGGACAGTAGTTCACCTTTCAGCATGACAATAACCCAAAGCAACACTGCAGTGGCTAAGGAACAAAAAGGTATATGTCCATGAATGGCCCAGTCAGAGCCCCGACCTAAAGACAATCGAAAATTCGTGGCATGACTGTGGCGTGAAAATTGCTGTCCATCAATGCTCCCCAAGGAGCTTGAACAGTTTTGTAAAGAAAAATGGTCAAATATTGCCAAATCTAGGTGTACAAAGTTGGTAGAGACCTATTCCAACAGACTCACAGCTGTAATTGCTGCCAAAGATGCTTCCACCAAGTATTAACTCAGGGACTTCTCCAATTATGATCTTTCAGTTTTGTATTTTTAATATATAATTTTTTTCTCAATAAAAACTTTTTTCCCCTTGACAGTGTGGAGTATGGTGTGTAGATAAGTGGAATAAATCCTCATTTGAATGCATGAAACTCTGAGGCACTGACAACAAAATGGGAAAAATGTTCAAGGGGGTGTAGACTTAGGGTCAGGGTTAGGATTAGGGTTAGGGAAGGAAGCAAGCAGAAGGAAGCAAGTTTTCTTCCAGGACAACCTTGTACTTGGCTTGATTCATGCGCCCTTCACAAAGACAAATCTGCCCGATTCCAGCCTTGCTGAAGCACCCCCAGATGAGTCCAATTTTCAGCTTTGCCCAACACCTGGTCATCTAATGGTTAGACGGAGACCTGGAGAGGCCTACAAGCCACAGTGTCTCGCACCCACTGTGAAATGTGGTGGAGGATCAGTGATGATCTGGGGGTGCTTCAGCAAGGCTGGAATCGGGCAGCTTTGGCATGAATCAAGCCAAGTACAAGGTTGTCCTGGAAGAAAACTTGCTTCCTTCTGCTCTGACAATGTTCCCCAACTCTGAGGATTGGTTTTTCCAGCAGGACAATGCTCCATGCCACACAGCCAGGTCAATCAAGGTGTGGATGGAGGACCACCAGATCAAGACCCTGTCATGGCCAGCCCAATCTCCAGACCTGAACCCCATTGAAAACCTCTGGAATGTGATCAAGAGGAAGATGGATGGTCACAAGCCATCAAACAAAGCCAAGCTGCTTGAATTTTTGCGCCACGAGTGGCATAAAGTCACCCAACATCAATGTGAAAGACTGGTGGAGAGCATGCCAAGACGCATGAAAGCTGTGCTTGAAAATCAGAGTTATTCCACCAAATATTGATTTCTGAACTCTTCCTAAGTTAAAACATTAGTATTGTGTTGTTTAAAAATGAATATGAACTTATTTTCTTTGCATTATTCGAGGTCTGACAACACTGCATCTTTTTTGTTATTTTGACCAGTTGTCATTTTCTGCAAATAAATGCTCTAAATGACAATATTTTTATTTGGAATTTGGGAGAAATGTTGTCAGTAGTTTATAGAATAAAACAAAAATGTTCATTTTACCCAGACACATACCTATAAATAGTACACCCAGAGAAACTGATAATTTTGCAGTGGTCTCTTAATTTTTTCCAAAGCTGTATATGTATGTATATATATATATATATATATATATATATATATATATATATATATATATATATATATATATATATATATATATATATGTATATAAATGAGACTACAAGGCATTGCAGATCCAGGGCTGGGGTGTTGGAGCCTTTTTTTAGGTTGTGCATTGCCAATGTTTTTTGTTGCAGATGTGACTTTTGAGCTGATAAGGGAATGGTCACAATCCCGCTGAAGTTGTCCAAAGAGCATTTCAATGTGAAGTGGAGTGATGAAAAAAAGAAGCCAAGTTAGAAGCAACAATTGTGTGAATGTTGGGCCCCAGCACCTTTCCAATTGTACATATTTGCTTGTTGTTTGATAAGGTTGCTCCAATTACTTCTCCTAACAAGCTTTTGTGTTTGATATCACCACTTTAAACAGCTTTTCTGTTTTTCTAACTTGTTTTTTTACATTGACAATGTTTTTGTTATATTCCTTTTTTACTTGATCAAATAATGAATAAAGCGAGGGAAAGATTTGAAAGTAAAATAATGGTAGAAGTGACTTTTGGACAGTACTGAACGTGTAAACATTGTATTGTTTTAGATGTAAACGTACATCCATGAGTGGTAAAAACATTATGTCTGTTTTGATAGGTATAGATATATTTATATTTACGTAGGTACAAAAAAATGTTCTGAATGGTAAAAAAGGTACAGATGCACGTCAGGGATAAAGAGTAGTATACTAACACATTTTAATGCTGAAAAAAACATTATTCTCCTTGTTATAGAGGTGTTATGATGTTAGGCCAATGTAAGGCATTTGTAAAGCATTTGATCTCTTGATAAAAGGCCATATCCATGTCCTTTGCATTTGTCGGGCATGGTTTGACTTCAATGAGTGCATCATTTTGCATGCACCCATTTTCCAGAAGCACCCACAGCAAGAAGAGACAAAATAGGGCAATTTGCAGGCAAAAACTGGCAGGGTTTACATTCAAGTTTTAATCGCGCTACTATAGTGCATTCATGACGAGTCATGCACAAATGCCGCATGGTTGTGCTCTTTCCAAAAGTGTACGGCAAAAAAAGTGTGCGACTTAAGTGTCATTACACTTTGGTAAAGCAAGGTGAAGTGCGCGCTAATTGGCCTAATTAGTCCCATAGCAACAAACTCGACAGTCGTGCAAAATACTTCATGATAAACTTTCATGAAATACCACGATACCTCCTCCACTTCCCCTATATAAAAGAATGCTCTTCTCTGGGAACGTTCCTTCCACCCTGTTGTCCTCCTCTAGACTGTAGCTAAGATTGTCCTTATCCCGATGCTACTAATACAAATCAGTTAACTATTCATCTATCCATTGTTATCAATCTGCTAAATTATATACAAATTGTATATAGAGATGTTGATTTATACCAATACAATGACATCAGCAGTTTATAACATTTCAGTGTATTAATAATAGCCCTGGGATTTAGTCACAGTGGTTGCGGGCGTCTCGGATTCCGTGTCTTTTGCTAGTGTCCTCGATTTTTGCTGATGTGCGTGACTTGCAGGCGTGTTAGTAAATTGTGTTCAATCTGTATGTGATTTTATTGGAAAGTGTTTCCCATTAACATTAAATTTCATGTTTAAAAAAATGCATTTATCGTTTATTAATTCTAATAAATAATTACATATTGTAAACTAGCTCCAACACTGTACTTGATGTCCTTTTAAACTTTTAAATTTTTTTGGAGAAGAAAAAAAAATTCTGAAACAAACTAAGCTCTTCGATTAAATACTACTTCAGTTATGTTAAGAGTTCTTAAATTCAGTGTGACTGTATTTATGCATGCGCGTGTTTGTGCTGTGTGTGTGTGTCTGTGTTTGTACTATACTAACAGTCAGCATTCAATGCGGAACATACATTGAACAGTTTCCTCTTTTTAATTGAAATTATTGTTCCACTTGTGTTTTAATTGTTGTACTACAGTTGCACTTAATTTAACATACGTCTCTTATCTTTTCAGCCCCACACCCTCTTTGTGTGATCCTCGTGTGTATTTCTCGCCCCCAGTGCGTTAAGCTTGCCGTCTCTTACCCTTTCCCATGTCTGCGTCTTTATCTCTGCTTAGTTCAGCGCTAATACATGCAAAAACTGAAAAGCATGACAACAGATCTCTCGCGCTTTTATGGTTATGGCAGTTCTGCTTCCACATTTACATGAGAGTTTATTTTAGAGAGAGAATTTAGTCGTCCAAATGCAAATGACCTCATTAATACAATAATGGGAAGGTTATTTAAATATCACCAAACACGCTGAAAAGAGATGCTGCGCGATAAAGGATATCGTTCAAATAATGCATAGGGGTTTACATGAGGTTTTACTTGCTAGGCAGAGATGAAGAGAAGGTTACCCCCATCTGTCTAGAATGCAAAGGGCTTGCAGTTAAAACGGTTCATGTTGCCAAGAAGAACAAAATAATAATACACATTTCCGTGTTTTACAATTGCAGCATATTTTAGTTTAGAAAAGTAAATGATGGCTGGCACAATTAATGGGGCTGGTATTTCACCGGACGTCTGGGAGGATGAGGATTCCACTTCCACTCGCTGTCTTCCCAGCGACAGCGAGTGGAAGCGACAGCGAGTGGGAGAAGTACAGGCGTGGAAAAGTACAGAGCAGTTTCGAAGCAGAAAGGAGAAATTGCATCTTGAATTGCTTTAATCAGAAAATAGAGGACATTGGGGAAACACAGCAGCAGCTCAAAGTCAAACAGCCGCGTGTGTTTTTCTGATAACAAACAAGCTGAAACTCGGAGCAGCTTATTCAAATTCAGCGCCGTTTTGAGACACAGGCGAGGGGAGGAGCCAACAGCACAGCAGAACAACGCAGTTAAACGAGGCAGTCTTCCCAGCGACAGCGAGTGGGAGAAGTACAGGCGTGGAAAAGTACAGAGCAGTTTCGAAGCAGGTTGAAAGCAGGTTGACGGCTGCAGAAGAAACTAAACTTCAAAAAAAAAAAAAAAAACCTCAACATGGTCTTCAAGCCAGTAATCTGTGACACCTGCTTGATGTGGGAAATCCGAGAAAACCCAGCGGAGCGAAACCAGGTGTGCGTAAAGTGCCGCGCGATCCAGGATTTGCATAAACTAGTAAGTATGCTAGAAATGGAGCTGGAAGAAGTGAGACAGCAACAGGATCTTGAGGAACTGGCACACCCACAATTCAGGGAAGTCTGCATCACCCCTAACAGACTGAAAGCCACCAGGGAGATAGAAGGTCAGAACAGCTGGGTTCAGGTAGGCAGAAGCAGGGAAAAAAAGAAACTTCGTCAAACACCACCACCAGAAATCAAAACAACCAACAGATTTGAGTCACTTCAGAATTTTGATGAGCAGAACCAACAACAAGAGAATGAAAGGAACAACATCCAGGACCCTATTGACAGTGGTGACCAGACAGCAAAAAGAAGGGAGGTCATGATTGTTGGGGACTCCATATTGAGAAACACAGCAAGTTCAGTTCGCAGTTTGGACCCCCTTACTACAACAGTGTGCTGCCTTCCGGGAGCCTCGGTCAAGCACATCACTGAGAACGTGGACAGGCTCCTAGAACGAACAGGAGACGACCCGGTAGTAGTCGTCCACATCGGTACAAACAACATTGGAAGAGACAGACCAAAATCCCTGCAAAATAAATTCAGAGAGCTAGGAAGGAAATTAAAAGAGAAAACCAAAACTGTGGTATTTTCTGGTATACTACCCGCACCTTGCAAAGGACCATATGGACAGCTGGAAATAATTAATCAAAACGCATGGCTGAAGACGTGGTGCACACGGGAAGGCTTCACCTATCTTGATCATTGGACCACATTCTACAACGAGGACTATCTGTATAGACGGGATGGACTGCATTTAAATAACAAGGGAACTAGTCTACTCGGAGAAAAGATCCTCGAGCAGGTTCGGAAGCATTTAAACTAGAAAGGAAGGGGGGAGAAATCAACAAAAAAACAGAAGGGAGACCGCATCAAAACAAGAACAACAACTCAGGTAAGACAACCATTAAATGTATTTATCTAAATGCTAGAAGTATCAGAAACAAAATTCTAGAACTTGAAGCTACTGCACTAACAGGTAACTATGATGTGATAGGTGTTACAGAAACGTGGTTATCTGAGAGTGATGGGGACGAATATAATATTTGTGGGTATACACTGTATAGGAAAGACAGGCAGGACAGAAGAGGAGGAGGGGTAGCGCTATACATAAGAAACAGTCTTGAAGCCCAGGTGTTAAACCTGGACAAAGAAAATAAAACCGAATCAATATGGGTCAGAATAACAGACAAAAATTCAAAAGGCATAATAATAGGAGCATGCTATAGACCGCCAGATTCAGACGGTGAGCACAATAATCTGTTATACAATGACATTAGAAATGTGTGTAGCAAAGGAGAAGCCATACTAATGGGGGATTTCAACTTCCCCCAAATAAAATGGGAAAACCCGGTGGGTAGCGCGAAGGATGAAATAGAAATGGTGGAAATGACAAATGACTGCTTCCTAACACAATTTGTGAAGGCACCCACTAGAGGGGAGGCATGCCTTGATTTAGTCTTTTCAAATAACGAAGATAGAATAACTAAAACAGAGGTCAGAGAACCACTGGCAAACTCAGACCACAACATGGTCTCATTTGAAGTGTTTTTTAAATCCCCAAAAGTAAAGACTAAAGCTAAGGTTTACAATTTTAGAAAAGCAAACTATGAAGGCATGAAACAGAGACTAACAGAAGTAGATTGGAGTAAAATAGAGAAAACACCCACAGAAGAAGGATGGTTGTTCTTCAAAAATGTAGTACTAGAGGCGCAAAACAATTATATCCCTAAAGTAGACAAATCTAAATGTAAAACTAAATTGCCAAAATGGTTTAATAGATCAATTAAAAAAAATATTCAGCGAAAAAAGGCACTTTACAGAGCATTAAAAAAGGACCAAAAAGAAAGTACGCAGAAAGAGTACACAGAACTGCAAACGCAAGTCAAAAAGGAAGTTAGAAAGGCCAAGAGAGAAATAGAAATGAACATTGCTAAGGGAGCTAAAACCAATTCCAAAATGTTTTTCCAATATTACAACAGCAAGAGAACATTCAAAGAGGAGATTAAATGTTTAAGAGATACAAATGGCAAAATCGTAGAGGAAGAAAAAAAATAGCAAATATGTTAAATGATTACTTTTCACAAGTTTTTACAAAGGAAGATACTGACAACATGCCCCACATGTCATCCAGTTCCTATCCAGTTTTAAATAACTTTAGCATAACTGAGGCAGAAGTGTTAAAGGGACTAGGAGCTCTTAAAATAAACAAATCCCCTGGGCCGGATGAGATCCTCCCAGTAGTACTCAAAGAAATGAAAGAAGTAATTTACAAACCGCTAACCAAGATCATGCAGCAGTCTCTTGACACAGGGGTGGTACCGACAGACTGGAAAATTGCAAACGTAATACCGATCCACAAAAAGGGAAACAAAACTGAACCAGGTAACTACAGACCAGTAAGCCTGACTTCTATTATATGCAAACTTATGGAAACTATAATAAGATCCAAAATGGAAAATTACCTATATGGTAACAGGGTACTGGGAGACAGTCAACATGGTTTTAGGAAAGGGAGATCATGTCTAACTAACTTGCTTGATTTTTTTGAGGATGCAACATCGATAATGGATAATTGCAAAGCATATGACATGGTTTATTTAGATTTCCAGAAAGCTTTTGACAAAGTCCCGCACAAAAGATTAATTCTCAAACTGAACGCAGTTGGGATTCAAGGAAACACATGTACATGGATTAGGGAGTGGTTAACATGTAGAAAACAGAAAGTACTGATTAGAGGAAAAACCTCAGAATGGAGTGTGGTAACCAGCGGTGTACCACAGGGATCAGTATTAGGTCCTCTGCTATTCGTAATCTACATTAATGATTTAGATTCTGGTATAGTAAGCAAACTTGTTAAATTTGCAGACGACACAAAAATAAGAGGAGTGGCAAACACTGTTGCAGCAGCAAAGGTCATTCAAAATGATCTAGACAAGATTCAGAACTGGGCAGACACATGGCAAATGACATTTAATAGAGAAAAGTGTAAGGTACTGCACGCAGGAAATAAAAATGTACATTATAAATATCATATGGGAGATATTGAAATTGGAGAAGGAATCTATGAAAAAGACTTAGGAGTTTTTGTTGACTCAGAAATGTCTTCATCTAGGCAATGTGGGGAAGCTATAAAAAAGGCTAACAAGATGCTCGGATACATTGTGAAAAGTGTTGAATTTAAATCAAGGGAAGTAATGTTAAAACTGTACAATGCACTTGTAAGACCTCATCTTGAATATTGTGTGCAGTTCTGGTCACCTCGCTATAAAAAAGATATTGCTGCTCTAGAAAGAGTGCAAAGAAGAGCGACCAGAATTATTCCGGGCTTAAAAGGCATGTCATATGCAGACAGGCTAAAATAATTGAATCTGTTCAGTCTTGAACAAAGAAGACTACGTGGCGACCTAATTCAAGCATTCAAAATTCTAAAAGGTATTGACAGTGTCGACCCAAGGGACTTTTTCAGCCTGAAAAAAGAAAGAAGGACCAGGGGTCACAAATGGAGTTTAGAAAAAGGGGCATTCAGAACAGAAAATAGGAGACACTTTTTTACACAGAGAATTGTGAGGGTCTGGAATCAACTCCCCAGTAATGTTGTTGAAGCTGACACCCTGGGATCCTTCAAGAAGCTGCTTGATGAGATTTTGGGATCAATAAGCTAATAACAACCAAACGAGCAAGATGGGCCGAATGGCCTCCTCTCGTTTGTAAACTTTCTTATGTTCTTATGTTCTTAAATGGTCCGATGCCACTGTCATTGGCCGGTCACCCATTAACCAGTGCATTTCCTCCCAGAACCGAAATTGGGACCTTGAGCTTTGACCGGAGGACTGCAGGTGTTGCCTCTCATGCAGGTACAGATATTTCAGTTTCTTAAATTTATCTCATACCTGCAGGAGTGTTCTGTTTATACTAAGTTCTGCCAGAGCACCGGTAATACTGGTGAAAATGGTGGCATCTCTTTGGCAAGGTCGATCCA
Source organism: Polyodon spathula (assembly GCF_017654505.1). NCBI lineage: Eukaryota > Metazoa > Chordata > Actinopteri > Acipenseriformes > Polyodontidae > Polyodon > Polyodon spathula. Next base: position 36,037,979 of record NC_054539.1, read on the forward strand.
GTTTATCCATAACCCCCAGGTCCACAATAATTTGGAGGAGGAAACGAGTATTCTCATCCATCCAGCGGACCTGGTGTTGCGTGCTGTCAGAAGGGATGGAAGCTTGAAACATCCTGCGGGAAAAAAAGATACATCATTCGTAGTATTATTATGATAATGATGCTAGTTATAATGATCTAGTAGTTCTCATGCATCGTTTAAAATTAGGGCTAGGAGTTTGTCACGGAAAAGTTGGACGTAAATCACAGAGCAGTCATGGTCAATTAGTTCAAAATCACAGAGAAAATGACACGGTGATAAAAAAAAAGCGTCGGTGCGCACAGGTTCAGCAAAAGGACGAGACAAGCAAATTAAATTTCAATTTGCTTTTTTTATTTCCTCTGCACAGTGACTTCTAACAGTAGCATTTATAAGGGCTGAACTAATCAGAGTATAAAGACGCAAACAGGGGAAAGGGTAAGAGACGGCAAGTGTAACACACTGGGGGCAAGAAATACACACGTGGATCACACAAAGAGGGTGTGGGACTGACAAGAGACTTGTACATTAAATTAAGTGCAACAGTACAACAATTAAACAAGTGGCACACTGAATTTATGAACTGTTAACATAACTTTCAAGTAGTATTTAATCGAAGAGCTTAGTTTGATTCAATTTTTTTTTTTCTTCTCCAAAAAATTTAAAAATTACAAAAAGGACATTAAGTACAGTGTTGGAGCTAGTTTAAAATATGTGAATATTTATTAGAATTAATAAACAATAAATGCATTTTTTAAATGTGAAATTTAATAAAATCACATACAGATTGAACACAATTTACTAACATCCCCACAAGTCATGCACATCAGCATAAATCAGACACTAGCAAAAGACAGAATCCGTGACACCCGCAACCACCGTGACTAAATCCCAGACCTATTTATTATACACTGAAATGAATAAATAATGTTATAAACTGCTGACATCATTGTATTGGTATAAATCAGAATCTCTATATACAATTATATATATATATATATATATAAAAATTTAGCCGCGACCCTCACCAGAAGCAGATTGATAACAATGGATGGATATTTAACTGATTTGTCCCAGTAAGATTGGGATAAGGAAAATCTTACGCTACAGAGGAGGATAACAGGGTGGAAAGAATGTTCCCAGAGAAGAGCGTTCTTTTATATAGGGGAAGTGGAGGAGGTATTGTGGTATTTCATGAAAGTCTATCGTGAAGTATTTTACACGACTGTCAAGTTTGTTGCTATGGGACTAAATTAGGCCAATAAGCGCACACTTTACCGTGCTTTACCTAAGTGTAATGACACTTAAGTCGCACACTTTTTGTGCCGTGCACTTTTGGAACGAGCACAGTCATGCGTCATATGTGCGTGACACGTCATGAATGCACTATAGTATCGCGATTAAAACTTGAATGTAAACCCCGTCATAGTGTCCTGAAGTAACAACCTGTCCTTGGTGTATGATAATAGAAGATAACTGGTCATTCCTGTTGTCCACAGTAATTTTGCTCTTCTGCACAGCAGTAAACTTGGCATTGTGTCGCTTTGTAATGGTCCTGTTTGGTTTGGACTGCAATCCTTCCTCCTGGCTAAATAAGTTCACGTTTCATAATTGGAGAAGTTTTGCATTGCCTACATTTGCTACCAAGAATCATTGCCCATTTGTCATTTCTATAAATGAGTTCTTCCAAACACATGGAATCTGTACCAGCAGGTACATGACGATCAACATGGAACACCTGTCGGTTTTTGATGAGCAGAGAATTGTGAGGGTCTGGAATCAACTCCCCAGTAATGTTGTTGAAGCTGACACCCTGGGATCCTTCAAGAAGCTGCTTGATGAGATTTTGGGATCAATAAGCTACTAACAACTTATTGTGACTGAAACCATATAAGATACTTCAGGACAAATTTCAGACAATTTGGTGAGAAACTCTACAACATATTGCTGCTCACCTCAATTGAAGGGTTCTCCTAAGAAGTGACAAATATCCCCAGTAGTTAGAGATGCAGTGGATGGCAAGTGATCAAAGTTGTAAACAAAGCCTCTTGTTGACTGTGTTTTAATGAATCCTTCAGAGGCTGCAAGTGAAGAAGGAACTGCAATGTTGCATTTGCATAGCATGAGGTGAAATTTGGGTTGCTCAAGCCTCTGAATGAATGTGTAACTGCAAGTGTTCTCTTAGAAGATTGAGGCATTTGCTGTTCCTGAACATTAGTGTTGGCTCTGTGAATGAAATGCACTCAATCTTTTACCTTGTGTCCCTTGTGCGTGTTAGTCTCCTTCAAGCTTATCAACTTAGGGCAATAAATCCCTCTGAGCCTATTGTACTCTGCAACTGCAGTTTGAGGTGCCTAAATGCAGGTGGGGTAAAATAGTTGATAAGGTGAAAACTCTGGAAAGTGCAACGAAACTTTGTCCATAGGAGGAAATGGAGTTACCAAGATCCATGCTAACTGTTTTTAGAGTCTTACCCTGGCTTTTGTGAATGGTGATTGAATGAGCACCAATGACTGGGAACTGCTCTTGAACAATGTAGACTCTGTCCATGATTTCAAACTTTGAGTGTGAATGTTGAAAGGTGGGTGACTCCATTGTTAAATCTGCTGGCTACGGTTTTGACTATACTTGTGTTTTCCAGATAGTAGGAAACAGCTTGAAGCTTCCCTATTGCCCCATTGATGAGACCAGTGGCAACGTCAATGTTCTTGCGAAGCACTAGTTTGCAGCATATTTTGACTCATATGGTAGTTTCCAGTCCTGCTGTACGACTGCAGACAGTCTTGTAGACGTTCATTTTTGTCAGCACATTTCTCTGGAATTTAAAAGGGCAGTCCACAGCCCATAAAAGGCATGTCCTCTCCAGGTATACAAAACAAGCACGGCAGTCTAGATCTGGTTACAAGCATCTACAGTAGACATGACGCAGATTGAGCCCTCGAAATGAAATAGCTAGGTGGCTTTTTTTTTTTTTTTTTTTATTAGCAGTTGGAGGAAACCACTTCTAGTACAGTAGAATCTGCCAGAACTGGCGGATGCTGTATCTACTACAGATACTAATGAGAATAAAACAAATACAAAAGAAAAATAAGGGAAACACTATGACAGTGTTCATCATGGTAATTGTTTTACAACTAATAAACAAACATGACCTATTGTTTGACGTCGTTAGTACAACCGACCCCCTTTGCTATGACATCTTCAGTCGGGGTCATAACCAAGTATAAATGTACACATTTTTTGCAACAAGTTTCAGTAAATTTAAACGATACTGTGACAGGATGGTGCTGAGTGCTGACATCAGGCCAGATTGCAGGAAGAACAACAGACAGGCAAGTACCGCAGTTCAAAGGGGCAGCACGCGCTATTTATTTAAAGACAAAAAATTAATTATTTGAACAAAAAACACTTGCTCACAGAGCAAAACAAAAAGGTGAACAAAACAAATCATGAACACAACATAAACTACACACAAGGTTTCAGGCTGGGCAGATTGCTGTCACTGATCCTGTATTTTATATTTCGCTCACTCTCGTTCCGCCTCTGAACACCCCACCAAGAGCGCAGAGAGCTACAAGGTTTATATGCAGGTGACCATATGCAGGTCACCTCCTGCATAAGGTTTGTAATCATTCCTGGCAGAGGACAAGTTACTCCCTCGCCTCTGCCAGAACATGTTTCAACATAAAAAACAAAACAATAACAAAAAACACGGCTACGCAGTCATTTAAACAAATACAATAAATAAATCATAAAACAAATACAACAACACAGGGATGGAGGGGGAGACCCTGCTCTAAAAATAAATAAACACCACATTTAAAATAGCAGGGCTTTTCTACCACCCTGCTACATATACCCCCCTCCCTTGTGCAACTCATACATGACCACCGTACTTCCTGCCACGAAAGTGCGGCTGGGGGAAGTCTGTCTCCTGACCTCCCCCCCCTTCTTCGTGACCAGCAGCTCCCCTCTATGGGGCTCCAGCCACAGTATCTCCTGCTGCCTAGCAGAGCAGGCAGCGACCCTAGGAGAAGCAAAGGAGACGCATGCTGCCCCAGGCGAGGCAGAAGCCTCAGCAACCCCAGGTGAAGCGGGACCCTCGGTAACCCTAGGGGATATAAAAGAGGCAAAGGCAACCCCAGGCGATGCAGAGCAGCAGGCAGCCCCAGGCGATCTGGACGTGGCACCCGAGTGGAGAGGGCGTGGCATCCCCGGGTGATGGCGGCAGCGGACCCTCGGGAGGCGACTGCAAGAGGGGAGCCAGGCTAGCTGTGGTGCTGGGTATGGCCCTCTTCTCAGCTGCTGCGACCCAGCAGTTTTCCCCCTTGAGCTGCTCAACAGCCTATGCAGAGGGTCCTGCAGACCGCCATCCTCTTGTCCTGGTCCGTCCTGTCATGAAGGGAGAGGCAGCTCCTGCTCCTCTCGCTTGGGTGGTGGTGGTAGAGACAGAGGCAGCTCCTGCTTCTCTGCTCCTGGCAAAGGCGGCAGGGGCTCCTCCCATTCTGGCATCGAAGGCGGAAGGGGCTCCTCCCTTTGTGGCGGTGAAGGCAGCAGGGGCTTCTCCCCTTCTGGCGGCGAAGGAGCAGGATCTCCTCCCCTTCTAGCTACAGTGAGAGGAACCAGCAGCATGCTCCCTCTGCTGGTGGACAAGCAGTCCTCTCATAACCCTGGTTACCTGTGGCAATGTTGCCCCACCCGTGTGTGTATTTCTGTGTTATATGTTGCGTGTGGTGTGTTAATGTTGGTGTATAATCATTGGTACATGGGATATAATTATGGGTTAGGTGCACAACTGTTTAAAATGTATATTTGTATTTAGGCACGAGGATTGCACAGCACTTCACGTGCAGGTAAAATGTAATAATTCGTGAGCACGGGAAATTGCACTTCATTAATTCACGTGCAGTTGTACCAAGACTCCAACTGAAAGACTGATTAGCAATCGAGTCTTGGTACAGCTGCATAAAAGCAGCATGTTTTCACTCACTCGGGGTTGTGTGTTCAGGGCAACAGAATGGGAGAGAGACGGAGAGAAAAGTAAAGTAAGCAAATGTTACATCATGCTAAAGGACCAGCACAGTACTTGTTTGTTTAGTGTTCATGCCCTGTTTGTTAGTGTCTGTTCGTTCTGTTTGTCTATTTATTTTGGCGCAAGTGCCGTGTTCTGTTTTGTTCAGCATCTTTATTTTCTGTTTGTTCATTTATTAAATGCCGAGTGCAAGCAAGCGGTCAGCTTTACCAAAACTCCACGTCTCTGTCTTGTGTGTTATTGTTCTGGGTCTGACGTCACCACTCAGCCAGCCTTGCGACACCCTGAAAAAGAATGACAACCACCCTCTCTGACCATCAATCAATGAGCATATATAAAAAAGCTGCCCTATTAAGGCCCTGCTACAAGGAGGAAGTCCCTCCCACCTCCTGCTGAAGAGGGTTGTCCTCACAGTAGCATATCGCCATTTTCTGTCTAAATCAGGTCAGCTGGGGACACGACCTTGAAGGGTAATGGTTGTCATTCTCTTTCAGGGAACCAGGGTTATGGTAATAACCTAACATTCCCTTTCAATGGAATGACAACCATTACCAAATGGGAGCTGTACCAAAGCTGTCGTGGCTCCAGATTACCGACAGTACAGCCTCGCGGCGATAGCCACAGAGCCCACATGACACCTAAGGGCATGCCGCCTGCAACACCCTAGAGCCCAGAGAGTGTCTCACTCAGTTTGCCACATCAAGGCGGTAAAAACGTGCAAATGTCCGACTACCTGTCCATGCAGCAGCTTTGCAGAGCTCATCCAAGGAGGCGCACTGAAGGAAAGCCCACAAAGTTGTCTGGCCCCTGGTAGAATGGGCCACAATGTCCCCCGGCAAGGGGAAGTCCGTCTCTTCATATGCCAAGCGTATAGCATTTGCCAGCCAGTGCACTAGACGTTGCTTCGACAGGGCCTGACCTATAGAGTGGGGCCCATAACAGACAAACAGCTGGATGGACTGTCTCCAGAATGCTGTCCTATCCAGGTAACAGCGCAAATCCCGAACCGGGCAAAGCGTGTGCTGTCTACGGTCCTCCTCTGACTGGTTGGTTTATATGGAATGAAGAGACCAACTTTGGTAAAAAGGTTGGATTTGTTCTTAATGTTACCTGCGAATCATTTCCAGTGAAAGCCATACACGTGTCACCGATAGACAGTGCACAAAGCTCACTTACTTGTCTGGCAGACGTAATGGCTACTAAAAACGCCACCTTCAAAAAAACAGGGCGTAGTTCTGCTGACGCCATGGGCTCGAATGGGGGACCCATAAGGACCCGCAGTACCAGTTCTAGATCCCATTTGCGTACCATACTTTATGGAAGGACGAAGCCTCCGAGCCCCTTTAAGAAATTACACTGCCAGGAAGTGTGCCTCAGGGGACACAGAGTCAATTTTGTTGTGGCACACTGATATTGCTGCCAGGTATAATATTGCTGCCATCTGGGTGCAACCAGCAGAACCTGTGCTCTCTCCACCCACCCCAGCCTTGAAGCGGGCACATTCTCAGCAGCCCTAGTGGAAGGATTCTTGAGGAGGCTGCCATTAGCCCCAACAACCTTTGATATGTTCTGACCTGTAGAAAAGCATCCTCTCTGAATTGGGAGTGTGACTTCCACTGTTGATGTATGGCGAGCCTTAGCTTCAACACATGATCTATGACCTGTTTTGGTGCACCTCAGCCGTGCTTTGGAACACACGCAAACTAGACAATTGTCCAGATACTTCAGGATCCGAATACCCTGCAGCCTGAGTGGAGCCAGTGCTGCATCCATGCACTTTGAAAATGCGCGGGGCGCCAGCAAGAGGCCAAGTGATAGCACGCAGAATTTGTATGTGTTGCCTTGAAAGGCGAAGCGCAGATACTTTCTGTGCACAGGACAGATTGGAAATACATGGAACTAGGCGTCTTGCAGGTCGATTGATGTGAACCAGTCACCCGGCTGGACAGACTGAAGGATACGCTGTGCTGTCTACATGTTGAATGTACTTTGTTTGAGGAACATGTTGAGGAACCCGAGGTCCAGAATAGCTCTGAAACAGCCGTCCCTCTTGGGCACCAGGAATTACCTGGAGTAGAAGCCGCTGAGGGCATTGCTTGGGTTTACCGCTAGGATCTCCTATTGAAGGAGTATCGTGCTCGCTGGTTTGACGGTGGTAAGGAACAGCAGCGGAATTGTAGAGCTACATTGTCGATAGCACCCAGGAGTCCTGGGTGCAGCCTTGCCATGGGTCGTGTCCTTTGGTCAGTATGATATTGGGGGGGGGGGGGGGGGGGGGGGGGGTGATGGCAGCCAGGGTCCCTCAGGGGCAATCTTTCTTAGGCCCCGGCCTCAGTCTCCAGCAGAGAACAAGTTACCCTGGCCGGCGGTGGTCCCTTGCCAGAGGCTCTTCCTCTACCTGCTTGTTTGTTCTGGGGTAGAGGGCAGCATTCAGGCCTAGTTGCCCCTACAGGCTGTGAAGGCCACCTTGAGCGCTGACGGTAAGCAGGAAGGCACGAAAATTTGGAAGCCATCTCCATGGCCTTGTGGGACCTCTCAAGGCTCACATCAATGGTCGCCACAAACGTTTGCCCTGGTGTAATGGGGGCATCCAATAACATCATGTTCTCGGACTCTACCACCTTGGCTTAAGTTACCACAGGTGTCTTCGGGCAGCTACCAGCTCCGCTTGAGATCTGTCTGATGCCTGACCTAACTACCCGTTAGGTCGGTCATCGCCCTGTTGCCGACAATAGCTCCCCTGTGTCCATCTCTATTGCCCTCACCAGCAGCCTCTCAGCCAGCTGTGTCTGGTACAAGATATAGACAGAGCATTGGCGGCCCTGGTTGAAAGTGCCGCTGACAAATACACCTTTTTCAGCATTGCATCCATTGTTCTGCATGGCTTGGATGGGCAGGTCGGGTCTTTGTCCCCTTTAGTGAAAGTAGAACCCTTCACCAGTACTGTGACTGTGTCCCCGAAGGTGGGAAATGTACCTAGACCTGCTTCTTGGGCTCCTGCAGTGTGTAGCAGGGCCTTTGCTGCTCTTGAGGCTGAGGGGGCAGATGCTGGGTAGCTCCAGGATGAGCACACCAGCTGCATGTTGCATTAAAGCCCGGAACTCCTCCCTCTGTGATAGATGCAGAAGGGGCGGTATGGCTGTGGCATGTCCAACTGACATGGCAGGTTAGAACACGTCTGACCTTGAGGCTTTAAAAGACAGTTTGCCTGGGTCCGGAGGTCTGCGCGCTGGAGATCGGGACTGGGGTAGTTGGGGCTGCCCGGTAGTAGGGGGCAGTCTGCCCTGAGATTTTAACAGGGTCTCCAGCATGGTCTGCTGGGCTCTCACTGTTTCTGCGTGGAAGAACCACTCAGCTGAGCCTGGGCATCTCCTTGGCGACTCAGAGGGTGAACACCTGTGCCTATGTGGAGAAGGAAAGCGGTACCTGCGCAGTGACCACCTGCTCCCCAGTGAGTGTCCCCTAGAGCGGTGCTGCCTCGGCGGCGACCATCTCGCCTGAGAGGCGCCTGTGCTCCGGTGGTGGAGAAGGGAAGGGTGAACCAGGGGTACGTGGGAGGTCCTTGGTCACAGTAGGGAGTAGGGTTCTCGAGGGCCTTTGTGAAGGACCCTGGACCACTGATCTCATCCTCCCTTGACCCGAGGAGAGAGACTCCGCTGGGGAGAGGGCTGTTCTCCAGCATTTAGTTCATTTAGAGAACTTTCTGCATGGACAGCAGTCCAACTCTCCCGCCAGTGCTTTGCCCACATGGTCTGGCCCCAAGCATCTGGCGCAGGACGAGTGTTTGTCCTGCCTGGGAAGCTTCGTCATGCATTCGTCGCACTGCTGGAAACCAGCGGAGGACCCAGTGAAGTGCACTGACATGGCGAGGGGCATCGGTGCCGAGGTTGCCACAAATAGTGAGGGAGGAGCTGGGCTGGCAATCAGTGCCGAGTGTATCAGCATCAGCACCGAGGACGCGCAGTCAGTGCCGAGGGAGACCGCGGTCTGTGCCGAACAGTCGGTGCCATGTCTATCAGCGCCAACTCCCTACAACATCCAGGACCCTATTGACAGTGGTGACCAGACAGCAAAAAGAAGGGAGGTCATGATTGTTGGGGACTCCATATTGAGAAACACAGCAAGTTCAGTTCGCAGTTTGGACCCCCTTACTACAACAGTGTGCTGCCTTCCGGGAGCCTCGGTCAAGCACATCACTGAGAACGTGGACAGGCTCCTAGAACAAACAGGAGACGACCCGGTAGTAGTCGTCCACATCGGTACAAACAACATTGGAAGAGACAGACCAAAATCCCTGCAAAACAAATTCAGAGAGCTAGGAAGGAAATTGAAAGAGAAAACCAAAACTGTGGTATTTTCTGGTATACTACCCGCACCTTGCAAAGGACCACATGGACAGCTGGAAATAATTAATCAAAACGCATGGCTGAAGACGTGGTGCACACGGGAAGGCTTCACCTATCTTGATCATTGGACCACATTCTACAACGAGGACCATCTGTATAGACGGGATGGACTGCATTTAAATAACAAGGGAACTAGTCTACTCGGAGAAAAGATCCTCGAGCAGGTTCGGAAGCATTTAAACTAGAAAGTAAGGGGGCAGAAATCAACAAAAAAACAGAAGGGAGACCGCATCAAAACAAGAACAACAACTCAGGTAAGACAACCATTAAATGTATTTATCTAAATGCTAGAAGTATCAGAAACAAAATTCTAGAACTTGAAGCTACTGCACTAACAGGTAACTATGATGTGATAGGTGTTACAGAAACGTGGTTATCTGAGAGTGATGGGGACGAATATAATATTTGTGGGTATACAATCAACTCCCCAGTAATGTTGTTGAAGCTGACACCCTGGGATCCTTCAAGAAGCTGCTTGATGAGATTTTGGGATCAATAAGCTACTAACAACCAAACCAGCAAGATGGGCCGAATGGCCTCCTCTCGTTTGTAAACTTTCTTACGTTCTAAGGTTGGTGCCGAGCAGTCAATGCCAAGTCACTCAGCATCAAGGGCGTTGCCGAGGAGAGCACTGTCGGTGCTGAGCAGTCTGTGCAGAGTCAATCGGAGCTGAGGTCGGTGTCGAGGAGAGCGCTGTCTGAGCCGAGCAGTCGGTGCAGATGGGAAGCGCAGTCGGTACCGAGCTGTAGTCGGCGCCGAGTCAATCGGGGCAAGGGTAGGCGCTTGAAGAGGTTCCAAGCCTGTGCCAAATAATCGGCATCGGGGTCTGTTCCAAAGACAAGCGCAGTCGAGGCCTTGCTGATGTAGCCAAGTCAATCGCCGTCGGTTTGAGAGGCTTGAGAGGGCTGCGTAGGCCCACGCTGTTTTATGTCTTTTTTTTTTTAGGTCTGTGACGGAAAGATGAGTTCTGGTGATGAATCTTCCTCCCAACCCGTGAGGGCGCTAAAGAACGAGAGGAGAAGTATCTGGAAGGGCTGGCCTGACAGTTCGTTTCCGGGTCAGGGAAGTGGGTCAGCCTGGAGGGAAGCGCGACTCTGTTGTAAGACCGTATTGATTTGAAAGGTAAACGAGAGGTAAACTGATCTTCTCCTTCGTTTGGGTTAAACGAGTGGAGAGAGAGAAGGACTGAGAGAGGAGCTCTCAGAGTGGATTGTGTTAGTGTTTTGTATTGTTGTGTCTGTCTGTGTAACTGTCTGTTTTTGTATTCAGCACTAGACAGTTAACGCACATCTCCGGAGCTGTCGAAAGGAGAGCACTATCCGGAGCACCACTGCACTGAGCACCTGCACGTTTTCGATCACCCAGGACTGGTGACCGTACCGTTGTTTTTGTTCAGGACTGTGCCCTTGGTTTCATTATCCCTGTGCTTTACACATTGTTGTGTATTGCCGGGGATTTATTATTTTTGACGGTCGCCAGACCTGGAAAAGAGCAATAAAGCACTTGTTCACTGAATCACTGTTGTCTGTTCATCACTCCTGCACCGCATCACCGCGACATCTGTTCCCCTTACCAACCACTTTGCCACACGTGGTGTCAGATCCGGGATGGACCACAACGCACTGGCGGAGCTGCTGCAGGCACTGGAGATCAGACGGGATGCAGAGGAGAGACGGAGGGAGGAGCGCTATACGGCGCTCATTGAACGGGTAGGGCTGATCGTTGCTGCAGGAGCGACCCCTACCGGAACATCATTGATGTCGGCCCCGAAGGCACGGGCCATGAAAATGACGGCGGAGGATGATCCGGAGGCATTTTTGGTGGCGTTCGAGCGGCTGGCAACCGCGGCGGGATGGCCTCGGGAGTTCTGGGCAAGCCAGCTAGGACCTTGCCTGGTCGGGGAAGCGCAGGCAGCTTACCAAGCCCTGAGCGACCAGTACGCCACTGACTATGACCTAGTCAAGCAGGCTATCCTCCGTCGTCTCAACATCACCGCGGAGACCCACCGGACGCGGTTCCGCGAGTACCGGAGAGCCCCGGAGATGGGTGGTGGCACAGCGGTTGTGCGACCACATGGTCCATTGGCTGACCCCAGAGAAGAAGACCGCTCAACAAATGGGGGAAGCCATTGTGGTGGAACAATTCTGCCATGTGGTCAGCGCCGAAACTCAGGCGTGGGTACGGCGCCACAACCCTGACACCCTGGAGGAGGCGGTCAAATTGGCCGAAGATTTTGAAGACTCTTTGACGTCAGCCCGGGTCGGGATCCTGTCAGCCCCTGCCCTGCTCAGGAACCAACCTCTCCCTCCCTCTCCTCCAACACCACCACCATCACCCTCGGTCCCGGCACCCAGACCTCCCAGACCGCCGACCCCGTTGGGCCCCCTTGCCTCCCCCCCATGGAGACCGAGGATGGCCCCCAGCTGGGGTAGAGGTGTTGCCCCTGCCCCGTTGCCCTACCAGCAGCGGGACAGATATTTAACCTATGCCCCCTCTGTCCCTCCACTCTGTTTTAGGTGTAACCAGCCAGGACATAGGGCCAGGTCATGCCCCGCTGCTATGGAGTGTGACGTGGCTGCATGCAACTGGACACCTGGAACGGGTAAGCAGGGGGAAAACGGTTGGGAGGGGCCCTGTCTGATTGACGTGGTTTTAGGGAATGTGAAAACCCACGCGTTAGTGGACACAGGGTGTGAGCAAACCTTGGTCAGGACAGCTCTCTTGGGCGGTATGTCGTGGCGGCCACAAGGTCAGGTGGCCATCTCCTGTATCCATGGAGACACGGCGGCATACCCCACCCTAAAAGTATATTTATCGGTAGGACTGATAAAACGTCACCTTGTAGTCGGGGTGGCGGAAAGGTTGCCGCACCCAGTTATTCTGGGCCGAGACTGGCCAAAATTCAAAGAATTGGTGCAAATAATGGCAGTCTCAGCCACACACGTAAACGTGGCAGAAAAAGGGAAAAAGGAACGGATTGGTGATGCGTTTCCTTTTCATACTGAAATGTTTTTCCCTCTGTTCTGTCCTAGAAAAACAAATAAGGAGAAACGGACGGCGAAATGGGAGGGAGCGTCTTTGAGACAAGGCTGGGGTCTGGTGGGAGAGTGCTGTAATGGTAACAAACGCCAGTCGAAGGGAGTGGGAACGCAGTGTGACCGAGAGAGCGAGGTTACTGGGCCGACTAGGGCAGAGGTTATTCCAGCCCCTCTCAATATACCGGACCCGTGGTACTCAAGCGCGGACCTAGTGTGGGGCCAAAAGAACGACCCGTCACTGGTGCACGCTTGGGGGCAGGTCCGGTCCATTGAAGGTAAGGATGTTGATGGCGCTGGGCCGCTAGTATATCCACATTTCAGTATAAAGGGGCAATTACTATATAGGGTAAACCTAGCCGCGGGCACAGGACAGCCTGTAACACAATTATTGGTTCCCCCGTCTTGTCGGACCGAGGTCATGAGGCTGGCGCATGATATCCCTTTTGCGGGGCACCTCGGAGCCGAGAAGACGAGGGAGCGAATATTGGCTCGGTCTTCATACTGATGTGTCGAAATATGTAGCCACATGCCCAGACTGCCAGCGAGTAGCGCCAGGTCGAGTGCGCCCCGCTCCTTTGATCCCACTGCCGATTATTTCCACTCCGTTCGAGCGCATTGCAATGGACATAATGGGCCCTTTGCTACCTTCTGACTCTGGGTATACGCATATATTAGTAGTGGTGGATTATGCAACGCGATACCCAGAGGCAGTTCCATTGAGGTCCACTAGTGCAGCTGCAATAGCCACCGAGTTAGCGCAGATTATGGCTAGAGTAGGGATCCCCAAGGAGATTTTGACTGATCACGGAACCAATTTTTTGTCCAATACGTTACAGCAGGTGTACAAAATATTAAAAATACGTCCCATCAGGACGTCCGTTTATCATCCACAATCGGACGGTTTGGTTGAACGTTTTAATCAGACCTTAAAGTCGATGCTGAGGCGATTTGTAACACAGGAGCAGAAACATTGGGCATCGCTTCTTCCCTACCTCCTTTTTGCGGTGAGAGAAGTGCCGCAGAGTTCAACGGGGTTCTCCCCCTTTGAGCTCCTGTACGGCCGGCAGCCTCGCGGCATTCTCGACCTGCTGAGGGAGGGGTGGGAGGAGCACAAAGGCTCGTCTAAAAATGTAGTGAAGTATGTGCTCCTACTACGAGATCGGCTGGATTTGGTCGGTCGTTTGGCCCAAGACAACCTCAGATCGGCTCAGCACCGACAACAGCAGCATTACAACAAAAATGCACGGATTCGAACCTTTCGACCAGGGGACAAGGTAATGCTGCTACTTCCCTCATCTGAATCGAAACTGTGTGCTAAATGGCAGGGGCCGTATGAGGTGATTCGGGCTATAGGGAAAGTAAATTATGAAATTAGACAGCCCGATCGCCGAAATGAACGTGAAATTTATCATGTCAATTTGTTAAAGCCCTGGCAGGCAAGGGAGGTCTTATTTATAGCCCCAGGCAATATGGAGGATGATTTAGGTCCCTGTCCAGAGACCCCGAGCACAAGAGCGATTTCTATGGGGGAACAATTGGTTCCGGATCAGCAAAGAGAGCTGCGTAAGCTTATTGAGGAGTTCAGCGATGTTTTTTCTGACGTGCCCGGCAGAACAAACTTAGTTGAATATGACATTATCTCTCCACCAGGTGTCACAGTGCGAGAGAGACCGTACCGGATCCCGGAAAGTCGACGAAGTGGCGTTCGCAAAGAGGTATGGGATATGCTCGAGCTTGGGGTGATTGAGCCTTCCAGGAGCGAGTGGTGCAGTCCGATCGTCATAGTGGCTAAGAAAGACGGCACCAACCGCTTCTGTGTGGATTTCAGAAAGGTGAACGCTATTGCTAAGTTCGATGCATATCCCATGCCTCGGGTCGACGAACTTTTAGACAGACTGGGAAAAGCGAGGTTTATTTCCACTCTGGACCTGACGAAGGGATACTGGCAAATCCCTTTAACCCGCAGCTCCAGAGAGAAAACCGCATTTTCAACACCAGAAGGGCTGTTCCACTTTAAAACCATGCCGTTTGGGCTACATGATGCGCACGCTGTCTTTCAGAGACTGATGGACCAGGTTTTACGCCCACATCATGAATATGCAGCAGCGTATATTGATGACGTGGTGATTTACAGCTCCACCTGGCGAGAGCATTTGGCTAGGGTTGCAGCCGTTCTTCAGTCTCTAAGGGCAGCCCGGCTGACAGCTAACTTGAGGAAATGTGCGTTTGCCAAAACAGAGACTCAATATTTGGGATTTTTAATGGGGAATGGAAGGGTGAGACCTGTAGTCACCAAAATCCAGGCTTTGGTTGATGCAGCGATCCCCAAAACCAAGACTCAGGTGAGGTCACTACTGGGCTTAGCCGGTTATTACCGCCGCTTCATCCCCGAGTACGCCACAGTGGTTAACCCGTTAGTCGACCTCACCAAAAAGAGTGCTCCAAATTTAATTAAATGGTCAGCTGAGTGTCAGGGAGCGTTTGATACTATTAAGCGTACACTTTGCCAGGCCCCCACTCTTATCACACCGGATTTCACCAAGAGATTCATCCTCCACACCGACGCATCGGATGTAGGTTTGGGTGCAGTCTTGTCCCAAAAAGTAGCTGGAGTAGAACACCCGATATTATACCTCAGTAAAAAAATGTTACCTCGGGAACGCAACTACTCCGTAGTCGAAAAAGAGTGTTTGGCCATTAAATGGGCTACTCACTCTTTACGATACTACCTGCTGGGACACTCATTTGATCTTGTCACAGACCACGCCCCACTCAAGTGGTTAAGCACAATGAAGGACAGCAATGCCCGAATAACTCGGTGGTATCTGGCATTGCAGCCCTTCATGTATCACATGGTACACCGTGCGGGAAAAGACCACCAAAATGCGGATTATTTTTCCCGGGAGGGGGGAGTAATGGGGAAGGTAGATTTAGCCGAGTGTTCCTTCGGCTCCACTCTGAGCGGTGGGATATGTGACGGAAAGATGAGTTCTGGTGATGAATCTTCCTCCCAACCTGTGAGGGCGCTAAAGAACGGGAGGAGAAGTATCTGGAAGGGCTGGCCTGACAGTTCGTTTCCGGGTCAGGGAAGTGGGTCAGCCTGGAGGGAAGCGCGACTCTGTTGTAAGACCGTATTGATTTGAAAGGTAAACGAGAGGCAGCTGCAAGTAATAAGGCAGCTGCAACCGTTTATCTCGATATCATGCGGGATTACATATAGGGGCCAGGGTAACGCTGATCTTCTCCTTCGTTTGGTTAAACGAGTGGAGAGAGAGAAGGACTGAGAGAGGAGCTCTCAGAGTGGATTGTGTTAGTGTTTTGTATTGTTGTGTCTGTCTGTGTAACTGTCTGTTTTTGTATTCAGCACTAGACAGTTAACGCACATCTCCGGAGCTGTCGAAAGGAGAGCACTATCCGGAGCACCACTGCACTGAGCACCTGCACGTTTTCGATCACCCAGGACTGGTGACCGTACCGTTGTTTTTGTTCAGGACTGTGCCCTTGGTTTCATTATCCCCGTGCTTTACACATTTTTGTGTATTGCCGGGGATTTATTATTTTTGACGGTCGCCAGACCTGGAAAAGAGCAATAAAGCACTTATTCACTGAATCACTGTTGTCTGTTCATCACTCCTGCACCGCATCACCGCGACATCTGTTCCCCTTACCAACCACTTTGCCACAGGGTCACTCAGGCCGAATAAATCGTCGTAGAGGACGACACTGCGAGCCCGCTGGGTCACCCTACAGCACCACAGCAGCTCAAACACGTTAGGAGAAAAATCACACAAGGTAGTGGAACAGAGAGTAATGGCCGCTTGCCAATCTCAAAGAGGGGTCAAAACCAGCTCTAGTCAGTACCTTGACATGAGAATAAGGCAGGAGCATTCTCGATAAACACTCAAAAGCGTAACTCTACCGTGTATTTTTGCAATTTGAAGGTTAGAAACCTACAAATCAATCAAATTCAGACAAAGAAAGCACAAGGCAATCTGTGACCTGTTTCAGTGAAGGACGACCGCAGGAGGTGGGAGTGACTTCCTCCTCAAAGCAGGTCCCTGATAGGGCAGCTTTTCTATATATGCTCAGTGATTTAGGGTCAGAGAGGGCTCTTCCCGTTCGGTAATGGTTGTCATTCCACTGAAAGAGAACCGGCAGGCACTCTCTCTCTGCTGGTCGAGGTGAGAGCAGCAAGTAGTCCTCCCGCGGTGGTGGAGGTGGAACCAGCAGATATTCTCCCTCTGTTGGTGGGTACCTGGACTGTGGGCGTTCAGCCTTCCCCCTCTTGGGTTGTGGTCTCACCGACTCCCCTTATTGGGCTGTGGACTCAACGACTCCCCCCCACTCGAGCGCAGGACGCTCGGACTCCCCCCACTCGGGCGCAGGACGCTCGGACTCCCCCCACTCGGGCGCAGGACGCTCGGACTCCCCCCACTCGGGCGCAGGACGCTCGGACTCCCCCCACTCCATGTCCTGGAAGACCTCCAGGCAGTGGTGCTCCTCAAGCCTATAGTACATGCAGTTGGTGCACCACTCTTCCTCCCACACTTTCCTTCCTCTCTGCTTCCTTCTCTCATCTCTCCTGTGTGGTTTCCTCCTCCTGCCATATGACGAGGGTGCAAGGGATACGTGCCAGGGCTCCCCACAGTTGAAACACCACTCCTCCCCCCACAGGCAGGTGAGGCAGACTTGCTGCAATTGTTGCTGCTGCTTCTTCCCACTCCTCCTTTTTTCTCCCATCCTCTTACTCCACACGCAATAAAATGAAAAAAAAATTGCAGTATCCTTTCTGACCTGAGTTGGAGGCTGTGGTTGATCCCAAGAAGACACCAACTGTGACAGGATGACGCTAAGTGGTGAGGTCAGGCCAGATTGCAGGAAGAACAACAGACGCATGCCGTTTATTTAAAGAAAAAAAAATAAACAAAAAACACTTGCTCACAGAGCAAAACAAGAAGATGAACAAAACAAATCACAAACACAAAATAAACTTCACACACGGTTCAGGCTGGGCAGATTGCTGTCACTGATCCTGTATTTTGTATTTTTATATTTCGCTCACTCTCGTTCCGCCTCAACACCCCATGACGAGTGCAGATTGCTGCAGGTTTATATGCAGGTGACCATCTCCCGATTTAACAACAAATGAATCGAGGTATGACACAGGCCCAGTTGTTGGGATGGAACCTCATAACAGTCTCGAGTTTTGATTGGTCCATGTTTATCACATGAATATGTCGTCACACGAGTGGAAAAGCTTGCAGGCATTTTTAACATTACAATCAGAGAGAGAAAGATGGCAAGAGATCTGCTTTCCACAACTTTTCAATTAAAATATAACATGGTATTTTGCTGTACTAATATAAAAAACTATGGGTTATTACTTTATATGAATTATCATGTTATGCACTGTAACAATCAACCTTTGACCACCAGGCCAACCCGGTATTCCCAGAATAACAATAGGTTACTACCAAAGACCCTTTAAATAATATTGTAAAAAGTAGATGGCAGAAAGGCAGTTTGACAGCAATAATAGTATTGCTAGGTTCGTTGGTTGCAAACAATTTAATTTCTGTTCCAAGCACAAGCATACACACGAATGGAATACTCAATAAGCACCAGTAACCTAGGAAGCTAAAAGACCAGTGTACAACAGGAGAGGGTTGGAAATTGAAAACTAAGACTGTGGCACAGATAAGAAAAAGAAAAAACAATATTTGCTAAATCACTTTAGCGACGCTACGTACAGTAATTAATATATGCAATCATTAAGGCAAAAGCGTTTCAAAACAAATACAAACAATGTCCCAAATATAATAGTCTCGTATCCGACTCATCCAAAAATAGTCCAACAGCAGAAAATAAACCAAATGTATTTGTAATCGCAAAAATGCAGGAAACAAAACAAAACAATATCCAAGGAATCCAAAACAATGCTCTTCTTGGACCATCCAATAAATAATAATAATAATAATAATAATAATAATAATAATAATAAATCAGCTTGATCTCACCGGCTTGCGTGCTTGTCTGTAGGCGATGCAGTAGAACACAAGAGAAAGTAACACCAGGTATCAAGCAGCAACAAAAATCCACAAACCACCAGTAGGAAATGTGTCAGCAAAGTTGCTCTGTACTAGACAATTGTTTTAAAACTACATAAAAACAAGACAGTAAAAAGTATTACGTTTTCCAACTATGTAATTTAACAATAAACAAACTCGGTAAGCCACTTGAACACTTTTAAATATCCCGCGGCAAACCTTCAGCCATTGACAACAGAAGGAAACAGGAAAATATGCCATCCCATAGTGCATTAGTGCAGGGTTTAAAAAGGTCAAGGTCCTCCAAATTCATTTAAAGGGGCAACGTTTCCCAAAACCAGCACTTAAAAGGGAAACAGTAAACATAACTTTTTGACTTAAGTTTTCATTATTTTTTAAGCTTATTAATACACTTGAATGCCTGGCCAGGCTAAAAGCAGTGCTCTTAAATGGACCACTTAATTAATATTTACTTTTGTGTGACAGGCATCACAGTTCTCAACCATGTATTTGTAGGTGAAAAACATCAAGGACACATGAATCCTAAGAGGCATTGAATTCGTCGTAACACATGCCTAAAACATCATCATCATCATCATCATCATCATCATCATCATCATTATCATTGTCATCATCATCATCATCATCATCATCATTATCATCATCATCATCATACATTGATTTACTTACCACAAATTGCATACCTGCTAGCTGATCCTTACTCCAAAATTGCATTTAACATCACTGATTATTTATTTATTTATTGTTAACGTTGAATATTGTTAAATATTAATTATATAACAGCATTTTTTAAAAGTATTCATCATTTAAACATAAAATCACAATTTACAATATGCTAATATACTCCTCCGGGCGCTGCCATAATAGGTTCACTGGACTGTGATACTGCACGCCGATTGGCTCAGTGGATATGTCGGATTTTGCTAAATTAGAAGCCTGGCGTATAGCCAGTTATGGAAAGAAACGTTCATGTGAGTTGTATTTAACGTGGTGTATATCTTGTTTTGAGGATAAAGGACGATGAACATCAGAAAGTAGGCACTGTGAGATGAATGATCCTGCTTTTAGCTCAGTTTTGGTGCAAATAGCGTATATCGCATTTTTTTGCGAATATAATATATATATATATATCTATATATATATATTTATATATATATATATTATATAATATATCTATTAGATATATATATTATTCCTGATTGTGGAGCTGCATTTGTGCTATATAAAAATGCGAAAATGTGAGAAACATTGTGTGTGTGTGTGTGTGTGTGTGTGTGTGTGTGTGTGTGTATCCATCTGTCTGCGTTTATTGTTCTTATACAGTTCTACGTTTATGCAGCATATAGCGCTGTGAACACAGTTTTTATTTTCCACACTCTTAAATTAGGGATAGTTCCCTTTCAATGGAATGACAACCATTACCGAATGGGAAGGGCCCTCTCTGACTGCAAATCACTGAGCATATATAAAAAAAGCTGCCCTGTCAGGGCCCTGCTGTGAGGGGCAAGTCCCGCCCACCTCCTGCTGAAGAGGGACGTCCTCACAGTAACATATCGCCATTTTCTCTCTCAATTCATTGAGACAGTTCACAAAAATAGTAAAATCACGGTAAATCAGCAGTAAAATCACTCTTTCAAGCGTTGTTGAGTGCTATCGCCTGATTCTCCCATCAGTTTACTGACTAGAGCTGGTTTCGACCCCTTTTGCGAGATTGCCAAGCAGCCATTACTCTTTTCACTATACAAGGTCTCGTGTAATTTTGCTATGCCGTGTTGGGGCTTGCGGCGTCATCCTCTACGCCGATTTAATCAGCACAGCGACCAAAACAAAAAAACAAAGCAAAAAAATACAGCTCAGGCCTAGTGCCTTGGGTTTGCCATAGCGCGGCTGCGCTTGCCCTCGGCGCCCACACCGACTGAATCGGCTACATAGCCCAGCATCGACTGCGGTTCTTCCCGCCGACTTCAGGCTTTTAAGAAAGTGTCTACCCAGCCCCGATTTGATTCGGCACCTGTGTAACCATCTTCAGCACCATCAGCGCCCCCCACGGCGTCGATCCCGGCACCGATTGACTCGGCACTGGTGAACACCTTCGGCGGAGTCTACAGCCAGGCACCGACCGCGCTACCCATCGGCACCGACCTCGGCGTTGATTTACTCGGCACCAACCGCGCTCTCCCTTGGCACCAACCTCGTCGCCAATAGACACGATACCGACCGCTAGCCACCAATCGCAGTTCCTTTCGAGACCGAGCGCAGCAGCCCCGCCTACGCATACGATGTCAGTGTGTTCAACTGGGTCCTCCACTGGTTCCACCAGTGCGACCAATGCACGGCAAAGCAGCCCAGACAAGAAAAGCACCTGTCCAGCGCCAGATGCTTAGGTGTTCTTTTCTGAAAAGAGACTAATATTGCAGATAGCAGACTGT
The DNA here is from genome assembly GCF_017654505.1 of Polyodon spathula. Lineage (NCBI taxonomy): Eukaryota > Metazoa > Chordata > Actinopteri > Acipenseriformes > Polyodontidae > Polyodon > Polyodon spathula. Next base: position 36,058,970 of record NC_054539.1, read on the forward strand.
TTGGTTCAAATTGCATGTACTGCTAACCATTGATAGAGACGTTGCGCCTACAAACTCTTGCCCAACAATGACTGCAAGCTAATGAGATAACAATGCTGTGGACTAGAAGGGAACAGGCTCTAAAGACTTCATAGAGATCAAAAGAGATAATCCCACTGGCATCAAAGGGGGTCGCAAGGAGATAACAAAAGGCAGATGTATGGACCTTTTGTCTCCAGGAGTGTGAAGAATGCACTGAGTTCAGAGGTTGTCACACTAGACTACACACACAGACACACACATATTAACACTCACACAATAAATTAAATTACCTTGACCACTGGTTAAGTGTCAGAGAAAGGGGAGGTGGACCATCTATACAGAAGGGTATTTAATGTCATGCAAACATTGTAATGTTGAGTATTCTGTTTGTCCTGTACCTGGGACCAGACTCCCTGCATATTTCAATAAACCTGGCAACTGATTGAAGAAAAGGACTCTGCGCATTTTCTTGAATCTACTTAATCACCATCATTTTTTGTAAGTTACTTCAGAAGTGGTCATTACAGATGTCTCCAGCCTGGGCTGGGGAGCGGTCTGGAATGGGAGAGTAATAAGAGGTCAGTGGACCTGGGGTTATTTCATTTTCACCAGCAGTTAGAGCAAAAACATGTGCTGGTCCAGACGGACAATACTACAGTGGTAGCCTACATAACCCACCAAGGTGGCCTGCACACAGAAACTTGCATTCCATCAGGGCGGTTCACCTCCCCAGTGTGGACAACAAGGCAGCAGACCTCCTTTCCAGAAGAGCTCCAGACAGCTTGGAATGGAGACTGCATCCCCAAGTGGTGCAACAGATTTGGGAGAGGTTCCTTACTGCAAGGGTCAACCTCTTTGCCAAGCCGAGTCCACTCATTGCCCCCTATGGTTCTCCATGGAGAGAGATGGGGGCCACCCGGGAGTAGAAGCGCTAGCTCAGCCCTGGCCACAGGGGCTTTTGTATGCGTTCCCTCCACTACCATTAATACCCCTGACACTAGACAGGATCATGGTGGAGAGAGCACAGGTTCTTCTAGTTCCACCCAGATGGCCGAGGCACCCCTGGTTTGCTCTCCTCTTCGACATGTTGTTGGGTCAACTGTGGCAGCTGACCTCCTGAGCCAAGCAGAAGGGCTATTATGACACCCGAAACCAGCCCAGCTCAAACTCTGGATCTGGCCATTGAACGGAGCCGTCTATTCAGATGTGGTTTGCCAGATGCAGTGGTAGAAACACTACAGTCTGTACGGCGCCGAGCACTAGTGCCCAGTACTTCCAAGGCTGCTGCATTGCTGAAGGTCACGATTCTGTGACCTGCCCTATTGAGACGATATTAACCTTCTTGCAACAGCTGTTTGATGCAGGAAAATCAGCTCCACTTTGAAGGTATACCTGTCAGCAATATCAGTGTGCCACGACAAAATTGACTCTGTGTCCCCTGGGGCACATTTCCTGTCAGTGCAGTTTCTTAAAAGGGCTCGGAGGCTTCGTCCTCCCATGAAAAGTATGGTCCCCAAGTGGGATCTAGAACTGGTATTGCGGGTCTTTACGGGTCCCCCATTCAAGCCCATGGTGTCAGCAGAACTGTGCCCTATTTCTTTGAAGGTGGCTTTTTTATTAGGCATTATGTCTGCCAGACGAGTAAGTGAACTTCATGCGCTGTCCATCGATGACACATGTATGGCTTTCACTGGAAATGACGTGGGTAACATTAAGAACAAATCCAGCCTTTTTGCCAAAGGTGGTATCTTCATTCCATATTAACCAACCAGTGGTTTTGGAAACTTTCAGACCTCCCCCTCACCAGTCAGAGGAGGAACGTAGACAGCACACACTCTGCCCAGTTCAGGCTCTGCGCTGTTACCTGGATAGGACGGCGTCCTGGAGACAGTCTAACCAGCTGTTTGTCTGCTATGGGTCCCGCTCTAGAGATTAGGCCCTATCGAAGCAACGTCTAGCACGCTGGGTGGCAGATGCTGTACACTTGGCGTATGAACAGATGGACTCCCCCTTGCCGGGGAACATTACAACCCATTCTACCAGGGGCCAGGCAACTTCGTGGGCTCTCCTTCACGGCGCCTCCTTAGATGAGCTATGCAATGCTGCTACATGGACAGGTAGTCAGACATTTGCACGTTTTTACCGCCTTGATGTGGCAATCCGAGCGAGGCCCTCTCTGGGCTCTACAGTGTTGCAGGCGGCATGCCCTTAGGCGTCATGTGGGCTCTGTTGCTACCACCGCGAGACTGTACAGCTTCCCATTCGGTAATGGTTGTCATTCCATTGAAGGGAACGTTAGGTTATTACCATAACCCTGTTTCCCTGAAAGAGAATGACAACTATTACCCTTCGAGGTTGTGTCCCCAGCTGACCTCTGATTTTGAAAGAAAATGGCAAAATGTTATTGTGAGGACTTTCAATTCCTTGCTCGTTTCTTTCTTTCTTTCTTTCTTTCTTTCTTTCTTTCTTTCTTTCTTTCTTTCTTTCTTTCTTTCTTTCTCTCACTCTTACTCACGGTACCTTGCCAAAAGGAACAAAACCCTGGGCCACGCCCCCTTTTGTACGCTCCGTCCCGTCCCCATTGGTCAGCGAGGGCAACTACCGTCAACTAATACCTGATTGCCATCGCGCTTCCAGACCGGGTCGATGACGTTGCGCACCGCGGCTCGCCCCCTTTCCACGTGGCCGACTTCCACCTCCCCTGGGTTTGACAGCTCCTCCTCCCTACCGTCCTCACCGGTCGGGAGGGAGATCTAAAACAAGAATTAATTCTCTCTTTGTCACACAGGGTTATGGTAATAACCTATAGTTCATACACAAGTACAGCCAGGGTGGTCCGTCAGCCCCGTCGACTCACTCATATGTGTTTGTGGGTTGCTTTGAGCTCCCTATGAGATACTCGGATATAAATAAGCCCTATATGAAGCTCATTTGATACGAATCATATGCAAAGTTTGAAATGTACGCATGTTTTCAGTACCAAACAATAACAATGAGAAATCGTCATTGAATTCAATTAGATAATTTCTCTGAGCACTTCTCTGATTTTTTTACCTGGGTCAAGGTATGCGATTAATAAGGACAATTAAATTATATTCCTTTCTGAATGTACAATACATCTCTTCATCTGCAATCGGCAACACGATGGGGGAAAAACATACTTTATTTACTTATTATTATATATCTATTTAATATCATTTTGTCTGGAGCGGGGCAGCGGAGCGGGAATCAAAAGGAGAGGAGCAGAGCAAAGAAAGAGCGGAGGACATTACGAGTAGTGGAATTGTCACTGCTTCGCTCTGCTCACGTTTTCTGAACACAGACGCTCGCCGTTAAAATACATTGTCTTTAACACAGGATTTGCACATCACAGGAGAGTAGATGTGCGTAAACTCTGTATCCCTTTTATGAGAAGTGGGTAAACGATATATTGCCCAAACGCCATTTGCCTGCATATACCCTCGACTACACCACTGAGTAAAACTCCAAAGAAAAGTTTAAAGTACCTGGTATTGCCAGACAGTCTCCCATCCTATACTAACCAGGTCTGAAAATTATTATTGTATTTCTTTACAGACACCCTTATCCAGGCCAACTTACAAGTGAGATACATACAGTTTACATACAGTTAATCATTTATACAGTGGGTTCTTTTTACTGGACCAAGGTAAAGCAGCAGTGTGTCCCCCACCTGGGGTGGAACTCGCGAACTTCCAGTCAAGTGCAGTTTTCTAGCCACTACTCCACATATGCTACAAGTGAAGAAGCGCTAATGTTTCGTTTTATAATTCATTTATTTATATATTTATTAAATGAAACACTGTATAGTATGCAAATGTCAATTGCTCTGGACAAAAGCATCAGCCAAATCAATTTACACTAGAAGGACTACAGCAGTCTTTCTGACGTCTGTGTTCAAAACACTATAAACAGTATAAGAAAAGGAGAAAAATAGTCAATTTTTTTGTTGTTTTATTGAGAACACCACAAACATCTGAACAACCAAAGCATATTATATATAATGAACATTTATTGTACAAATCGAAACAAGAAAATGTGAATAAACATCTGAACAGACATTGGTTTACAACATGCCATACATATTTGTAAAGCTGAAACGATAGCAATACATTTTTTACTTTTCAACAGGAATCGGTTTATTATCAGATGAGAAAAAACACCTGAACAACGTAGATAAATACTAGCGTAGCCAAGGTGTGGCCGAGCGTGGCCGTTGCCCCAGTCGCCCCATCAGGATTGGGTCATGATTTTTTAATTTTTAATTTATTTATTTATTTATTTTTTTTGCCAGGTGACTATTCTTAGTGGCTGGATATAGGCTACCAACCCACCAAACTGTTACCGTAAAATAAGAAAATACTGGGAACGGAATGAGCAGGCTTCACAGTTATATTTGGACAACCCCCACAAGACTGTTTTAACCTTGAAATGAGCACATTGAAGTCACCGGGGCATCTCTGTTTTCAGAAGCCGTAGCAGCACACCACACCTAGACCAAGGATTCTCCATTTTCGGTCACTTACAAAATGTAGCTCTGTGCTGCTGCTGGGAGTTTGGCAGCGAAAATGTCTTATATATATATATATATATATATATATATATATATATATATATATAACACATTTGAGTGTAAAGAACCAACGTGGGGTCAAAGTTTAAACTTTTGTGAATAGTGACTTACAACTATCACTGTAAATTTAAATTCAAAATAGTCATTTTATTGTTTTATTTGTGTTTAAATTTGCCTTTTATCTGTACAGGCCTATGTGCAGTTTTCAAAATTCCTTCGGCATCCCTTTATGAATTATCAATATTTTTAGCAGCCGTTTTTGCAACCAGTGTTTTTTATTCTTACTTATGTTTGTTCAACATTGCCAGCGCCGCTAGTCTAATAAATAAAACTGTTAAGCATTATTTAAAACAATGATTATTATTTCCAATGTCGATGTTTTGAGAAAAAAAGGACAGGATACAGCTACAGTTTAGTTAAATAATAATCTATATTCATATCTAACTAGAGATTTAACAGAATTAAACTCTAGGCATTGACATTTAGGCACCACATAAAAGCTTGCCCAGAAATAGTGTTTGCATTATTAAAGAACTGAAACTGTTACAAGAACGTGCCATTTGAGATGCAATAATCTCTAATTTAATACTTAAACGTTATAGTAAAGAAAATGTTTCATACAATGAAATAAGGAAATGTGTGTACAACTGAAACATAACAAGAATAAGAAGACTGTATTAATAAAGTCCAAATATGTTGTGCACATGGCAATGCATTTGTTCAAAATAGTAAAGCATGCATTAAACAAACTCAATGAAATTACACTTACACATAGCACTGTATAAAGTTTTTTTTAAGTTTGAGTATTTTTGCCCCAGTGGCTGTTTACAATCAATACAGATAATGTGCTTCTCCACGTCACCTTTCTACCCAGTGCACAGCTGTCTGAGGTTTTGTTTTTATTGCACTTGCCCACTTGGCATTGGCGTCTCTTGCAGCTCTCAGCGGGGTTGCCAGTTTCAGCTGTGGGTACACGCTTGGCAGTCTCCCTCTGTTCCAAATGCTTCTTGTAAAGTTCCAGTGCTAACTGTAAAATACATTCTCTCCTCGGTAAATTCTTCTCCGTGCATTCTTTCTAAAGTACCCAGGAGTTGATGGCTGCTAGGTCCAATACATTGTAAAACACCTGAATAGACCATCGTCGGGAGCCAGCTTTCACGGAACACTTCCGTGCCATCTGATCCAAAACATCAACTCCATGTTTGTTGCATAGTAAAACTCCATGGTCTCTGGTATTTATTATCACTGGTCCCAATGCTAATTGAAGTGCAGCTGGCATCCTTCAAAAGGTTGATTAAAAACAATAGACTATCAGTCATTCACACTTGGGAAGCCTATTCTTCTTCTTCTTCTTCTTCTTCTTCTTCTTCTTCTTCTTCTTCTTCTTCTTCTTCTTCTTCTTCTTCTTCTTCCATCAACTTCAAACTGCTCCTGTTCGCATGTGGTGTAACCAAGCAACATGAAACTTGGGAGGTATCAGCCCATGTAGAATACAGTTCAGACGCAAAAGAAAATTGCACTCCTGCATCAACCAAGATAGCGGCCTGACACATTTTTTTGGAAAATGCTTTCAAGTTCTTCTTCTTGGGAACTGGTGAACCGATTTATCTGAAACTTTGCAACCAAACCTGTTTCAAATTTGGGAAGCAGAATTCGCTCTGATAAATTATACTATCAAAATGTCTGCCACCAAATTCGCCAAAAAGTGCCCAAACATCAAACTGCTTCACAGTTTAGTGATTAACTCCAAAGTTGACAAGCATCATCCCTGTGTCAATACAACTGACTTTTTCAAAAATGGTGTTTGTGCATAAAGCAAGATGGCTGCCTGACATGTGGCCACATCATGCATTTCTTTAAAAATCTTTCAAAATCTTAGGTCAAATAAAACTAGCTTATAACACCTTACAGAGTGTGTATAGGTTACTGGTTACTATAGAACACAGATAGAAGCCCATATATGCTCTATCCAAAAATCACCTTGCTTATGACTTTTGACCTCCCTAAGGTCAAACGGAAAACTAGCTTATAACCCCTTACAGTGCACATAGTTATGGTTACTATACAACACATTTAGGTACCCATATATGCCATATTAAAAAATTACCTTGATCGTGACCTTTGACCTATCCTTAAGGTTAAATGTAAAACTGGCTTTAAGTTATAAAGCATCATGAGATGATGAACTAATGCTGCTCCATAAAATTGATCTGTTGCTGACACTTGTGCTGCAGAAACACCGTATTTAAATGAAAAAAAATAAACATAAAAGGCTTTATTTTCAAAATTAGCACATATAATGCATGGTGTAAAAAAATGAAAAACTATAATAAAGTAAACATTTCAAAAGAAGCTATTGCATAAACAGGTGTAAATTGCTATAGATACATACAAAATTGTAAAAACAAAGTAATTATTTACAAAAATAACTAGAAGGGTCGTGGGTAATTCATTGAGACACAGGAGACAGATGGTTGAACTTGAAAACACCACACAGGTGCCCAGTTTTATTCAATAAGGGTGCTTTCACTTTTTAGCTCACAGAGGGCACTGTTGTCCATGGTCTGCCTGTCAGCGATGGTAGACAGAATCACAGGAATACCAGAGGTGGTACAAAGTTCAAGTGTGGGCGCACACGCACAGGTGCTCAAAAGAATAATCAAAAACAAATTGTGAAAGAAAAAAGGAAAATAAAACACAATAATCAAACTACAAATAAAAGGTGCCGCACTCAGCAGTGTTACCCTGACCGCCGCTACCGGCACAGCCTGGGTCTGCATCCTACCCTTGCCAATCCCTCAGCCTGCTGTAAAAATATTTATGGGGTCTGCCCAAGGTTGCCCCGATACCACTACTTTTCTGTTTTCTTCTCTTTTGAATTTCTTTCCAGAGTTTTTCTCCCAGACGTTCTCAGTCCTGGACCAGAGGTTTCTCAAGCTCAGCACGTCTTAAAAGGGCAGACCTAAGGGAAAAGCACAATGTTATTTTATAGGGCTAGCAGTCCCCCCAAGACCTGCCTCTCAGCCACTCAGAGAGATAGGGAAAACCCACACACCCTCTTTCCCCCCTCTCCGTGTCACTGCCATGACCCACAGGCGGATATTGTACAGTAGCTGCCCTCTTCCTGCAGCACAATGAATATGCCAGCATGTTGTGTTGTAGAACATCAAGACACGTTGGTAAAGTATAACTGATTTATTCAACAAGTCGATATCACTCGCAGTACCAGCTCTTACTCTGTACTGTGTATATCTTTTCCCGCTTTTCCCCTACCTCCCCTGCTTATCTCACTACAGCACAAGCCTAGTCAGTGGTCATTTAGACCAGGTGGTCACTAAATAAAGGTGGTCGCATGAGCAGGTTTGACTGTATATATATTCAGTAACAAAAACTTTGTTAAAATAACGTTAAGGTTGCAGTTCAAAATCACAAAAGTCAGGGAATGGGACATTAAAGTTGCACGCAACCTTAATTCATCCCTACTATGCCTATGCATCGCATCAGATATGATGTCATACATGACATCAATAATGACAATCAGCAATGACTAATCACATGACAAATGCTCCAACAAGACTTCCCAGAAGGACATTACCTGGTTGTGTTTATTGGTATGCAGACTAATTTGTGCTATTAGCTGTTCTTAGGAACTGATATAACAATAACAAGACATAGAAGCACAGTTTGGTCCTTGTTTTCCGTGGCACTGTTCTAGAAAACAAAAACATTATTTTTACAGAGTGAGATACATATTCAAATGCATTTGGTAAACCAATGGTCTTAGATAGATTTGTGGGGAATTCAAGGAAACCTAGCAGAGCTAAACCAAGTATGTGTAAAATGCTGCACGATCCAGCACTGCTTAAACTAGTAAGTATGCTAGAAATGGAGCTGCAGGAAATAAGACAGCAACAGGATCTTGAGGAGCTGGCACACCCACCATTCATTGAAGTCTGCACCCCTAACAGACTGAAAGCCACCAGAGAGATAAGAGGGTAAAAACAGTTGGGTTCAGGTAGGCAGAAGCAGGAAAAAAAAAAAAAACTTAGTTAAACACAACACCAGAAATCAAAACATTCAACAAATTTGAGCCACTTTAAAATTTAGTTGATGAAAACCAACATCAAGAGAATGAAAGGAACAACACCCAGGACCCTATTAACAGTGGTGGCCAGACAGCAAAAAGAAGGGAGGTCATGATTGTTGGGGACTCCGTATTGAGAAACACAGCAAGTTCAGTTTGTAGTTTGGACCCCCTTACTACAACAGTGTGCTGCCTTCCAGGTGCCTTTGACACACACATTTGTCTCCTAGAATGAACAGGAGACGACGTAGTAGTAGTCGTCCACATCAGTACAAACAACATTGGAAGAGACAGGCAAAAATCCCTGCAAAACAAATTCAGAGAGCTAGGAAGGAAATTAAAAGACAAGACCAAAACTGTGGTATTTTCTGGGATACTGCTGGCACCTTGCAAAGGAGCATATGGACAGCTGGAAATAGAAAATCAAAATGCATGGCTGAAATTATGGTGCACACAGGAAGGCTTCACCTTCCTTGAACACTGGACCACATTCTACAGCAAGGACTATCTATATAGGCAGGACGGACTGCACTTAAATAAATGGGAACCAATCTACTCGGAGAAAGGATGCTTGAGGAGGTTCAGAAGCATTTAAACTAGAAAGGAAGGGGAGAGAAATCAACAAAAAAAACAGAAGGGAGACTGTAACAAAGTGCCCGCCCCTGTGTATTATCTGTTATGTGTTGCGTGTGGTGTGTTTAAATGTTGGTGTATAGACATTGGTACACGGGATATAAACGGGTCTGTGTAACACGAGTGTTTAAAAATGTAAATGTGTATTTAGGCACGAGGATTGCACAGCACTTCACGTGCAAGTAAAATGTAGTAATATGTGAGCACGGGGAATTGCACTTTATTAATTCACGTGCTGGGATTCAAGTGAATAATTAATTGGTAATTGAATCCCAGCACAATAGTATATATAGATGCACGTTGTCACATACTGGCGGGTTTGGGTGTTCGGTGAGCGGAGAACGGGATTGGAGACGGAGGAAATTAGTAGCAGCAGCAGCAGTAGTAATAATAATAATAATAAGAGGAGAAAGTATCCGCTCACCGTGTTTGTCAGTGTCTGTCCGTGCACCGTTTTGTTAAGTTTAGTCTGTTTTTGTTTGTCTATTTATTTTGGCGTAGAGTGCCGTGTCCTGTGTTTTTCGTGTTTGTTAAACCTTTTATTTTGTATTAAACCGGTCTTCATCACTTCATTTCATCCGTCCTGTGTTTTGTGTATTGCATTACCGTTCCTGGTTCTGACGCCGCCCACTTCGGCCGTCTCTGTGACACGTGGTGTCCTGCGTGGGATTTAACAGCGCCTCCAAGCGTCAGACCAGGAGAGGTTTTTTTTTTGTGTGGGAGAAAAAAAAAAAAAAAAAAAAAAAAAAAAAAAAAGGGGGCGTCTTTGGATTACAAAAAAAAAAAAAAAAAAAGAAGAAATGGGGAGAAGCAGGAAAGAGGATAAAGAGGTGAGGGACAGGGAGGAGGAGTGCCGCCTAAGGGCCAGACATCCCCGGCGATGTAACCAGTCCTTGCCGGGGTGCCTCCTCTGCAACCAGGACCATCTCTTTGCCAATTGTCCCTTCCGCTGCCCCTACCAGGAGGGAGAGGAGGAACTGCCGCAGGAGAGGAAGGTGAGGAGGTGGCAGAGAAGGGGAAAGGGGAAGAGGAAGGCAGAGGTCCCACCGCTGTCTCCACAGCCGCACCAGTCTCCTGCAAGGGAGGGAGAGCCGCACCAGTCCCCTGTATCAAGGGGAGACTACACACTGCTCCCACCTCCACCACCAGGAGACTACACGCCGCTCCTACCTCCATGGGCAGGAGCAGAGCAGCAGGAGCTGCCTCTGCCTCCGCCACCTCCACCGGCAGGCGCAGAGCAGCAGGAGCTGCCTCTGCCTCCGCCACCTCCACCGGCAGGGGGAGAGCAGCAGGAGCTGCCTCTGCCTCCGCCACCTCCACCGGCAGGGGGAGAGCAGCAGGAGCTGCCTCTGCCTCCGCCACCTCCACCGGCAGGGGGAGAGCAGCAGGAGCTGCCTCTGCCTCCGCCACCTCCACCGGCAGGGGGAGAGCAGCAGGAGCTGCCTCTGCCTCCGCCACCTCCACCGGCAGGGGGAGAGCAGCAGGAGCTGCCTCTGCCTCCGCCACCTCCACCGGCAGGGGGAGAGCAGCAGGAGCTGCCTCTGCCTCCGCCACCACCAGCAGAGGGTGAATGCCTGCTGGGTCCCTGTCCACCAGCAGAGGGTGAATGCCTGCTGGGTCCCTGTCCACCAGCAGAGGGTGAATGCCTGCTGGTATCACTTCCCCCACCAGCAGAGGGTGAATGCCTGCTGGTATCACTTCCCCCACCAGCAGAGGGTGAATGCCTGCTGGTATCACTTTCCCCACCAGCAGAGGGTGAATGCCTGCTGGTATCACTTCCCCCACCAGCAGAGGGTGAATGCCTGCTGGTATCACTTCCCCCACCAGCAGAGGGTGAATGCCTGCTGGGTCACTTCCCCCACCAGCAGAGGGTGAATGCCTGCTGGTATCACTTCCCCCACCATCACGAGGAGAGGAGCTGGAGCTTCCTCTGCCTCCACCTCCATCAGGGGGAGAGGAGCAGGAGCTGCCTCTCCCTGCACCAGAAGGACCAGGACTAGATGCTGGCGGTCCTCAGCAGCCCTTGCATAGGCTGCTGAGGGAAGCACGGGGAAGAACCTCCCGGCTGCAGTGGCCGAAAAGAGGGCCAACACCCGCACCCCAGCTTGTCCTGACTGCCAGCCTCGCTTCGCCCAAGGATGCCAGCCTCGCTTCGCCCAAGGATGCCAGCCTCGCTTCGCCCAAGGATGCCAGCCTCGCTTCGCCCAAGGATGCCAGCCTCGCTTCGCCCAAGGATGCCTCTGCATCGCCTGGGGTTGCCCGCCGCTCTGCATCGCCTGGGGTTGCCCGCCGCTCTGCATCGCCTGGGGTTGCCCGCCGCTCTGCATCGCCTGGGGTTGCCCGCCGCTCTGCATCGCCTGGGGTTGCCCGCCGCTCTGCATCGCCTGGGGTTGCCCGCCGCTCTGCATCGCCTGGGGTTGCCCGCCGCTCTGCATCGCCTGGGGTTGCCCGCCGCTCCGCATCACAGCCGGAAGTACTGTGGCCGGAACCCCACGAAGGGGAGCTGCCGGCCACGAAGAAGGGGGAGGAGGTCTGGAGACCGCCAACCCCAGCAGCAGTTTCGCTGCCGGAGGAGGGGGAGGAGACCGCCAACCCCAGCAGCAGTTTCGCTGCCGGAGGAGGTCTGGAGACCGCCAACCCCAGCAGCAGTTTCGCTGCCGGAGATCGTGGGGGAGGTCCGGAGACCTGCTCCCTCTGCAGTTTCTTCCCTGCAGGAAGAACGGTGGTTGAAGCCCCACCAAGGGGAGCTGCCAGCGCCGAAGGAGGGGGAAGGTCAGGAGACCACACCCCAAGCAGCCTTTCCGCTGCTAGGACTACCCTGGCAGGAGAATGCTACCCTGCTGACAGCATTACGACCTGTGGGCCCCTGGAAGCCTCTGGTCCTGGCCAAGGACTTTGAGGGTGGTTTGGGGGGGACTTTGGGCGGGACTTTTGGGCTTTTAAGGGGGGAGGTGGCCATTGAGGCCATGTGTGCTTTGCACAGGAGGGGGTATATGTAACAAAGTGCCCGCCCCTGTGTATTATCTGTTATGTGTTGCGTGTGGTGTGTTTAAATGTTGGTGTATAGACATTGGTACACGGGATATAAACGGGTCTGTGTAACACGAGTGTTTAAAAATGTAAATGTGTATTTAGGCACGAGGATTGCACAGCACTTCACGTGCAAGTAAAATGTAGTAATATGTGAGCACGGGGAATTGCACTTTATTAATTCACGTGCTGGGATTCAAGTGAATAATTAATTGGTAATTGAATCCCAGCACAATAGTATATATAGATGCACGTTGTCACATACTGGCGGGTTTGGGTGTTCGGTGAGCGGAGAACGGGATTGGAGACGGAGGAAATTAGTAGCAGCAGTAGTAATAATAATAATAATAAGAGGAGAAAGTATCCGCTCACCGTGTTTGTCAGTGTCTGTCCGTGCACCGTTTTGTTAAGTTTAGTCTGTTTTTGTTTGTCTATTTATTTTGGCGTAGAGTGCCGTGTCCTGTGTTTTTCGTGTTTGTTAAACCTTTTATTTTGTATTAAACCGGCGCCAACAGGCGTCTTCATCACTTCATTTCATCCGTCCTGTGTTTTGTGTATTGCATTACCGTTCCTGGTTCTGACGCCGCCCACTTCGGCCGTCTCTGTGACAGAGACCATTAAAGACAGCCATTAAACGTATTTATCTAAATGCTAGAAATATTAGAAACAAAATGTTAGACCTCGAAGCTACTGCACAAACTAGTAACTATGATGTGATAGGTGTTACAGAAACTTGGTTGTCTGAGAGTGATGGAGACGAATATAATATTTGTGGGTATACACTCTATAGGAAAGACAGGCAGGACAGAAGAGGTGGAGGGGTAGCGCTATACATAAGAAATAGTCTTGAAGCCTGGGTCTTAAATCTGGAGGAAGAAAACGCAGAATCAATATAGGTCAGAATAATGGACAAAAATTCAAAGAGCATGTGGCGGAGTGTTCCGCCCCTTTATGTTTATTAGTTCTTTATGTTGTATGTATTGTGTTAATGTTGGTGTTTATGTATAAAATAGATAGGATTTTAATATGGGTTACGAGCACGAGTGTTTAAAATGTATATTTATATTTAGGCACGAGGATTGCACAGCACTTCACGTGCAGGTAAAATGTAATAATATGTGAGCACAGGGAATTGCACTTTTATTAATTCACATGCAGTTGTACCGAGACTCCAATTGAATGATTGATTAGCAATCGAGTCTTGGTACAGCTGCATAAAAGCAGCATGTTTTCACTCACTCTGGGTTGTGTGTTCGTGAGTGGAGAACGGGTGTGAGAGAGAAGGAGACATCTCAATAACAATTGTTATTTCATGCTGGAAGCTCCAGCGCGGTACTTGTTTTCCGTTCGTCCACGTCTGTTTTGTCTGTCTGTTTGTTTGGCCAACGTGCTCTTTATTTTCAAGTGTTGTGTGGTTTGATTAACTCTTTGTATTATTATTTAATAAATAAACTGACTGCCATAGCATCTCAGTTTTCATCCACCAGTCCTTGTTGTGGAGTGTGTTTCTGGTCTGACGTAACCCTGCAAAGCCATCCTGCTCACAGTTGGTGACAGGACATCTGCCTCACCTGCCTGAAGGATGAGAAGTGGTGCTTTGCTATTGGTGAGGTCAGGCATGTAGCACCCGACCAACCTCCTCCATGGCAGTAGAGGGAGGAGCCCGAGAATCCAGCGTTGGTGGAAGAAACCCCGCTCTCTTGAGGGCCAACATCCAGGGGGATCTGGGACTGGCTAACTGGCCCTGAAGGGTGGATGGTAAGGGATCTCCCAGAGGTGATTAACCTGCTGTGGGCCCGAGATGGGGAGCGTTGGGAGACCTGGGAACAGCAACACCACCCAGTGTCCCTCTCAGACATAGCAGCCATGGTGCTGAACTACCTGGCTGGGGTCCCACCATCTCGGGTCCCACCAGAGGGAGAAGCCCCATCGCTGCCATCTCCAGCACCAAAGGGAGAGGAGCCATCGCAGCCATCCCCAGCACAAGAGGGAGAAGCCCCACTATCTCCAGTGCTAGAGGGAGAAGAACCATTGCTGCCGTCTCCAGAGCCATCACTGCCATCTCCAGCACCAAAGGGAGAGGAGCCATCGCTACCGTCTCCACCAGCAGAGGGAGAATGCCTATTGGTTTTGCCTCCACAGCCTGAGGGGCAGGAGCACGAACGTCCACAGCCCAAGAGGGAGGACGCTGAGCATTATCAGCCCAAGAAAGGGAATTCCCCAGGTCCCTAGCCCAAGAAGAGAACAGCGGAGGAAAAGTGCCTGCTGTTCCTATATCCACCAGCAGAGGGAGAATACCTGCTGGTTTCACCACCACCCTCACAAGGAGAGGAGCAGAAGCTGCCTCTGCCTCCATCCCTACCACCACTTGGGAAAAAGAACCAGGAGCTGCCACCACAGAGCCAGCGCTACCCCCTGAGCACTATCTTTCCTGCACAGCACAACACGGACACAGGCACCACTTTCCCGGGATTAAAGGGAGAGCCGCACCAGTCCCCTGCAAGAGAGGGAGAGCCGCACCAGTCCCCTGCAAGAGAGGGAGAGCTGCACCAGTCCCCTGCAAGTGAGGGAGAGCTGCACCAGTTCCCTGCAACAGGGGGAGACTACACGCTGCTCCCACCTTCATCACCAGGAGACTACATGCTGGTCCCACCTTCATCACCAGGAGACTACACGCTGCTCTCACCTTCGTCGGCAGGAGACTACATGCTGCTGCCACATCCCCCACTTCCACCACCAGAAGCAGAGCAGCAGGAGAGTGGTTAACATGTAGAAAAACAGAAAGTACTGATTAAAGAGGAAACCTCAAAATGGAGTGAGGTAATCAGTGGAGTACCACAGTGATCAGTATTAGGTCCTCTGCTATTCCTAATCTGCATTAATGATTTAGATTCTGGTATAGTAAGCAAACTTGTTAAATTTGCAGACGACATAAAAATAGGAGGAGTGGCAAACACTGTTGCAGCAGCAAAGGTCATTCAAAATGATCTAGACAAGATTCAGAACTGGGCAGACACATGGCAAATGACATTTAATAGAGAAAAGTGTTAGGTACTGTCATATGCAGACAGGCTAAAAGAATTGAATCTGTTCAGTCTTGAACAAAGAAGACTATACGGCAATCTGATTCAAGCATTCAAGATTCTAAAAGGTATGGACAATGTAGATCCAAGGGACTTTTTCAACCTGAAAAAAGAAACAAGGACCAGGGGTCACAAACAGAAGGGCATTCAAAACAGAAAATAGGAGTGTGACAGGCTGGCGAGTGGATAGAGGCCCAGAGAAAGACTGCAGTTAAAAAAATATATACTTTTATTATAAACAAACACAAAAATAAAAGGGTACAAGAGCCAAAACAAAGGGATTGAAACACAAAAAGAAAGACAAAAAGCAAAACTTACAAAATAAAGGTTTCCAGGCTGGGAGATGCCTTCACTGGATTTAGAAAACACCAACACCAACACCAACACCAACCTGCTTCCTCAGCTCCCTCCTCCTAATGGGAAGCAGAGGCCTCATTTTTTGTCAGGTGGCTGGGCACTGATTGATCATTAATTAAGCTAATAGCTAATAATCTAATCAACTAATCAACCCCAGCCACCTGAACATAATAAACCCAGGCAGGTAGGGGGATTTAACCCCATCCCTGCCAATTTATAAAGGGCAGAGCTTTGCTCTGCCACAAGGAGGCACTTTTTTACACAAAGAATTGTGAGGGTCTGGAGTCATCTCCCCAGTAATGTTATTGAAGCTGACACCCTGGGATCCTTCAAGAAGCTTCTGGAAGCTTCTAAGGTAAGATTCTGGAATCAATAAGCTACTAACAACCAAATGATCAAATACCATATTTCATAGTGGCAAGTGTGCCAACTTTTGCATTGGAAGAACAGCAGTAATTATGCAACACCTATATCATGTAGCCGAGTGGTGATGTCAGGCCAGAATGCAGGAAGAAAAACCAACGGAGTACTGCAGGGCAAAAAGACGCTTAGGCGCAGTTTATTTTAGACACAAAAATAAATAAAATGTTTTGACAAAAAAACACTGCTCACAGAGCAAAATGAAAAAGGTACACAAAAACAAAAACTCAAGCACAAAATACCAAACACACAGGTCAGACAGGGCAGATCACTATCACTGACCCAATGTTTGTTTGGTTTTTTCCTTTTTGTTTTCTCCTCACTCCCTCTCGTTCACTCCTCCAAACACCCACACCGAGTGTAGAGAGCTGCAGGCTTTTATGCAGGTGACCATCTCCCAATTAACAATAAATTAAACAATCAATTAATAGGGAGATGGCCACCTTCTGCACAATGTTTTTAATAGTGGATGTTGCTTCCCATCCACACTACCAAACAAAAGCTACGGCTTCTCACCCTCATATATACAAATAAAACAATAACGAAATGCATGTCTTTCACCCTCATTTAAAAATACATTAATACAATAAATAAATCGTAATACAAACACAAAATAATAAACTGCACAGTGGTGGAAGGGTACCCCGTTCTAAAATAAACAAATACATGTACAAGGCTCCTTGCTCTGTTACACACGTCTATTGGCAATAGTGCAAAGAGTGACCTCAGTGACAGTGAGCACAATGAAAGTGTACTTGTTTTGTGTATGATTGTGTCTACGTTGGCACGTACACCAAGAACCATGATAACTACAGTCCAGCACTGAGAATTTTTTTTTTCCAGTGTATTGTCCATCTAGGCAGTCTTGGTGGAGCATTTGTTATGTGATTAGTTATGTAAACATTCATGTTAAATTTAATTACAAAAACAAAAGACGTTCCTCTAGACGATTAGATTTTACCTGTGACCTAAGCAAAGACACCTTTATATTGTCTTTTTTTTAATATATACTAATATCCAGGTATTATAAAAAAAAATAAAAAATGTACTTCAGTGAGTTACAGGTTCTGTGACTGTAAAGAAAAGGTCTCCTAGTTTATGATGACATCACGGAAACTCTCCAAAGGTTATTATTAACCCTGGACCCCTGCCTCTCCTACTCCCAGTGCATCTCCACTCTAGCACGCACCTGCCGATTTCTTCCTGAGCAACATACGAAGAATCCGACTTTTCCTCACCAACTATTGCATGCAACTCCTTGTCTAGGTCCTTGTACTCTCCCACCTAGACTACTGCAACTCCCTCCTGGCCGGCCTCCCTGTGTCCACCACCCATTCGCTCCATTTCATCCAGAACTTCTCTCGCCTGGTGTTCTCTCTGCCTCACTTCTCCCGCGCTACTCCACTGCTCTGCTCACTCTACTGGCTCCCGATCACCACTTGCACCCAGTTCAAGACTCCTGTACTCACCTACCGATGCCTTGACCAGTCAGCACCCAGCTACCTCCAGACCCTCATCTCTCCCTACACCACCACCTGACCTCTCCGCTCTGCCTGCAGTAGAAGACTGGCTATACCTCCTCTACGCTCCCCTGCTGCCAGAGCCTGCTCCTTCTTCACCCTTGACCGGCAGTGGTGGAATGACATTCCTAAGGATGTCAGGACTGCTCAGTTACTGACCACCTTCCAGCGTCTCCTCAAGACACACCTCTTCAGACACCTGTAAAACTCAACTCTTCCCTTGTGGTCAATATAGCATTCTGTCTTTAATGTACTTTAACGTGCACTTATCTGCTCCCTATTTTACTGTATTTAATCCTGCACTTAATCCAATCTGTAGTATCTTGTATTTCACTTGCACTCGTATCTAACTCTGATGTAACTATCAACACTGTTATCTGCTCTTGAACTCCCCCAATATCAAATTGTACTGTGTTTTGTATTTGCTCTTATTAAGACTGAAGTCATTGTATTTTATTTTATATCTTGCTCTAATTGTACTGTAATTCTTGATATGTATTTTTTGTAAGTCACCCTGGGTAAGAGTGCCTGCTAAGAAATAAATAAATAACCTAGTTGTAAATACAAAATGAGTATTCGGGTGTGGCAGGCTGATTGTCTTTAAGGACTGACTTAGAGGCAGTGTGGTCCAGTGGTTAAAGTCCAGGGCTTATAACCAGCAACCAAATCCCACCTCTGCCACTGACTGACTCACTGTGTGACCCTGAGCAAGTCACTTAACCTCCTTGTGCTTCTGGGTCTTTATTAGGCCCTGGCCTTATCTCCAGCCAGAGAACTGGTTACCCCTGGCCTGCGGTGGTCCCCTGCCACTGGGACTGCCTCTGCCTCTGACTGCTTGTCTATTCTGGGGTGGAGGGTGATGTTCAGACCCTTTCACCCTGGCAGGCTGCCCATGCCACCTTGGGTGCTAGCGGTAAGCCAGAAGGCGCGAAAACTTGGAGGCAACCTCTGTGGCCTTGTGGGACCTCTCAAGGCTTACATCAATGGTCGCCCCAAAAGTTTGCCCCGGTATAATGGGGGAGTCCAGTAGCGCCACCTTCTGCGTCTCCATGACCTTGGCTTGTGTCAGCCACAAATGCCGGCGGGCGGCCACCAGCGCCGCCAACGACCTCCCTGATGCCTGACCTAACTCCCCTATTAGATTGGTCATGTGTAGCCCTCACCTGCAGCCTCTCTGCCAACTGATTCTGGTAGAGCACCAGTATGGCCATGACATTTGATGCTCGGGCCGACAGCGCTGCCAATGCGTAAGCTTTTTTGAGCATCACATCTGTCGTTCTGCAAGGCTTGGACGGACAGTTTGGGTCTTTGTCCCCCTTGGTGAAGATGGAACCTTGCACCAAAACCGTGACCATATCCCCGATAGTGGGGAATATGCCTAGGCCCGCTTCTTGGGCTCCTGCAGTAAGAAGAGGAGACTCTGCTGTTCTGGAGGCTGAGGGTGCAGACGCTGGGTTTCTCCAGTTCCAGGAAGTCCTGGCATAGGGAAAGGGCATGCCGTGGGTGCTCTTTCTGCTGATGGAAGCGATTCCCCTCTCCCTCTTGTTCTGTCGGTCAGGGAACGTCCATGGCTGCAGCTGCATGCTGCATTAGGGCCCGGAACTCTTCCCTCTGCTACAAGTTTGGCAAGGGTGTTACGGAGTCTCCCACCGTGGCCTGCCCGATGGAGATGGCTGGGTCCGAGACGTCCGATCTGGACATGGCCAAGGATAGCTCGTCTGGGCTAGGGGGTCTAGGCAGAGGGGATGGGGAATGAGACTGTAGGGCTGTAGATGCCCGGTGGTAGGGGGCAGCCTGCCTTGAGATTTCAATAGGGTCTCCAGCATGGTCTGCTGAGCCCTTACAGTCTCTGTCAGCTCCATGACACGCTTCTCGGCTGATCTTGGGTGCCTTCGAATCAATCAGAGCTGGAAACAGCACAGAGAAAAGCGCTGTCGATGCCAAGACAGTCGGCGCTGAGTGGACCTGTTTCAAGGTCGGTGCCGATGGTAGGCGTGGTCGGGGCCTAGCTGTAGGCAGCGCCAAAGATGTTTACACTGGTGCCAAGTCAATCGGGACCGTGTAGGCGCTGTTTTCTCAACCTCATGATCGGCTGGAAAAACAGCAGTCAATGCCAGAATATGCATACGATTCAATCGACGTAGTTGCCGAGGGCAAGCGCAGCCGTGCTAGGAAAACCTGAGGATTGAGAGGGGAGCTAGGCCCGAGCTGTTTTTTTTTGGTCAGTGTGGCTGATTAAATCGGCATAGAGGAAGACGCCGCAAACCCGTGGCGTCTCCTTACAGCACCACAACAGCTCTCACACAGGTGTAACAACTACACAAGGCTTTGTGTAGTGAAAAGAGCAATGGCCGCTCGCTAATCTTTTCAGAGGGGTCGAAACCAGCTCTAGTCAGAAAACTGACGTGAGAATAAAGCAAGGGCACTCTTTTAGACACACTTGAGCTCAATGTTTACCTTGAATTAATCTTTAATTTGCGGATAAATCCAACAAATTAGCCAAATTCGGTACATAAAAGCAAAAGCAGTGTACAACCTGTCTCAGAGAGATGAGAGAGAAAATGGCAATGTGCTGCTGTGAGGATGTCCCTCTTCAGCAGGAGGTGGGCGGGACTTTGCCCTCACAGCAGGGCCCTGATAGGGCAGCTTTTGTATATTTGCTCAGAGATTGATGGTCAGAGAGACTCTTCCCATTCGGTAATGGTTGTCATTCGAATTGAAAGGGAACTTTGCATTCAAAACGCCGACAAATCCCCAATCAGTAATCAATATAGCCTGCTGTATGCTTGATATTAAAGTCAATGTAAATATCAAGGTAAAGAAATGCAAAATTTAGATTGATCAATGTGTAGGGAGGGGTTTTATACTACTGTGTAAGGGGTCTATTTTTATTGTTGTTGATTTAATTATAAAGATAGTTGTTTTGTATCTGCCAGCTCGGTCTATGTTACATACTGTTACTCTTACATACATACTACTCCTCATTCTGCACCAAGAATGTACCTGCTGAGGAGAGGGAATAGCTCGGCTATTTAAGCCTGATTTACCATAGGCTCAAATTGACGCAAGCACTATACAGTAACGTTAAAGCCCTCTGCCCAGTATACTTTCTGCAAGTAATTAAACAGTTCTTAGAATGTTCACCATGAAGTGTGCATGTGATACTGGGGTGAACAGTGTGTGTTGTCAGACCTCCCTTTGACAGAGCTGGATGTGCTGAATCAGTGCTGTCTGAGAGTGTGAGGAGAGGGAGAGGAGAAGACGAGGAAGAGAGAAGATGGGAATGACATTGAGAGAAAGCTACATTAAATAGTATTAACAAAGCCTTTGACTTAGCGGTTCACAAAGTTATTATATAGGTTCCTATTTACTGTTTAATGATAAATAAAACTAAACAACTAGGCTACTACTTGGAGAATAGTCAGCTGTTTATCATTGTATTGAGACCCGCCAACTCTTCAAACTGTGTGTTTACTGGAAAATAAAACAGAAGCTTCATTCATGAGGATCAGTGACCTGTCCAGATCCGAAATCCAGCTTGTGGAGTTGCCTGGTGGATCAGAGGACAAGAATACCTACCAATGCCGGCTGTTTTCGATGTGTCTGGATGCGTGAGTACCCTGCTACTGGCAGGCTGTTGTAATGCAAATAGCAATGTAATAAAGGGAGATAGTACTTTCTTGATCAGGACTGAACTACATATTTGTGTTTAGAATGGAGATACTACTTTTTGATCGAAAGTAAATAGTAGCCTAATGTTTCGATCTGAAACAACGGTCGAGATAGCAGCTTCCTGCAGCTTTTATTTTTTAAACATGTATTTTAAAACAGTGAAGCAGCTATCACAATCGTTCTTTTGAATTCCTGTCTGTGACAGAGATCGAATGAAGCTTGGTGTTAGATCTCCTTCCCGACCTGTGAGGGCACTAGAAAGAAGGAACAGAGTACCCTTAAGCAAATGGCAAGACTATTCCGTAGGGTAGGTGGAAGTCGGCCATTTAGGAAGGGGGCGGAGCTACGGCACCCAAGCTTACTGACCCGGATGGTAGACGGCGTGGCATCTGAGGACTGGAAGAGCGGATGCGCTCGTTAACCTAGGGTCATAGGTGAGGGTATAAATAGGGGGCGCCTAGAAGGAGTCCGTAATTTGTGAATAAAACCTGTGAGTGTTCTGAGTGTAGTCTGTCTTGTAACACTGTTTGTTTGTGTTGTTTGTCTTTAAGAGTACTAGCATGATCCAGAGCTGCAGCCACAGGCCAGCATTAAACCCAGACATCAACACTCACTTTTCACTTCGGAACTGCACTCATCTGCACGTATTCACCACTTTTCCAGACTGTCCTATAATCATTATTTAATAGGCCTATTGTAGATGTAGACGGAATTGTGTGACCGCTGGGTGTTTTCCATAGTGGTACTCAATTCAGTGTTTGTGTGAGTTCTGGAGGGATTTTAAAAAGGCTTGCTTTTTAAAAGCATTATTTTGTCTGTTGGCCGTCTTTGTGACAAACAGCCACTTGCGACGCACATACCCTTCTGCGTGGTGCACAAACCTTTCGAAGATCAGGCCCATTTTCTTTAACACAGGATCTGCACGTCACAGGAGAGTAGAAGTGAGTAAACTCTGTATCCCTTTGTGGAAGGGGTGTGGGTAATTCACTGACCAGGAGACAGACAGGTGTATTTGGAAACACCACACAGGTGCCCAGTTTTATTTTAGACCGGTTCTTATTTCTCTCCGGCAGAGGGCACTGTTGACCGTGGGCTGCCTATCAACGATGATAGACAGCACCACGGAAATACCACAGCTGGTACACGAACAGCAAATGCACTCGCAGGTGCTCAAAGAAATAATAATGAAAACAGAAGGCGAAAAGAACAAGGGAAAATAAAACAGTAATAAAACTACAAATACAAAGGTGCTGCACTCGGCAGCGTTATCCCGGTCGCCGCTACCCGCACGACCCGGATCACCGTCCTACTCTGTCGGCTATCTAGCCTGCTCTTTTACAATATGCCGGGGTCTGCCCAAGGGTTCCCCGCTCTCTCTCTTTCTCGCTGTGAGTTTATTTTCTCCCGGCTGATTCCCGGTCCTGAATCAAAGCTTCCGCACTCTTGGTGCGTCTAAGTGGGCAGACCTGAGGAAACAACAGAGCGTTATTTTATAGGACCAACAATCACCCAAGACCCGCCTCCCAGCCATTCAGAGAGGGGAAAAGTCCACACACACCCTTTCCCACCTCCCCGTGTCATTGCCATGACTCACAGGCGGCTGTTGGGCGACTGCCGCCCTCTTCCTGCAGCCCGTGAACACGCCAGCAGAGTCAGCACAGATCTCTCCCTGTTACACCCTTATATGAGAATTGTTTAAACGATATATTGCCCAGATTCAAAGTGGATAAACGCTGTTTACCTGCATATATCCTCGACGTACACCACTGAGTAAAACTCCAAAGAAAAGTTTAAGTACCTGGTACCTGGAGCACAGTGCTCTAACCGCTACTCCACAGATGCTGCAAGTGAAGGATCACGAGATAACTAAATCTCGACAGTTTCCGACAAGTTTTTCTAACTTGTATGAGGAACTACTGTATGAGGAATTAAATAACAAGGGAACTAGTCTACTCGGAGAAAAGATCCTCGAGCAGGTTCGGAAGCATTTAAACTAGAAAGGAAGGGGGGAGAAATCAACAAAAAAACAGAAGGGAGACCGCATCAAAACAAGAACAACAACTCAGGTAAGACAACCATTAAATGTATTTATCTAAATGCTAGAAGTATCAGAAACAAAATTCTAGAACTTGAAGCTACTGCACTAACAGGTAACTATGATGTGATAGGTGTTACAGAAACGTGGTTGTCTGAGAGTGATGGGGACGAATTTAATATTTGTGGGTATACACTGTATAGGAAAGACAGGCAGGACAGAAGAGGAGGAGGGGTAGCGCTATACATAAGAAACAGTCTTGAAGCCCAGGTGTTAAACCTGGACAAAAAAAATAAAACCGAATCAATATGGGTCAGAATAACGGACAAAAATTCAAAAGGCATAATAATAGGAGCATGCTATAGACCGCCAGATTCAGACGGTGAGCACAATAATCTGTTATACAATGACATTAGAAATGTGTGTAGCAAAGGAGAAGCCATACTAATGGGGGATTTCAACTTCCCCCAAATAAAATGGGAAAACCCGGTGGGTAGCGCGAAGGATGAAATAGAAATGGTGGAAATGACAAATGACTGCTTCCTAACACAATTTGTGAAGGCACCCACTAGAGGGGAGGCATGCCTTGATTTAGTCTTTTCAAATAACGAAGATAGAATAACTAAAACAGAGGTCAGAGAACCACTGGCAAACTCAGACCACAACATGGTCTCATTTGAAGTGTTTTTTAAATCCCCAAAAGAAATGACTAAAGCTAAGGTTTACAATTTTAGAAAAGCAAACTATGAAGGTATGAAACAGAGACTAACAGAAGTAGATTGGAGTAAAATAGAGAAAACACCCACAGAAGAAGGATGGTTGTTCTTCAAAAATGTAGTACTAGAGGCACAAAACAATTACATCCCTAAAGTAGACAAATCTAAATGTAAAACTAAATTGCCAAAATGGTTTAATAGATCAATTAAAAAAAAATATTCAGCGAAAAAAGGCACTTTACAGAGCATTAAAAAAGGACCAAAAAGAAAGTACGCAGAAAGAGTACACAGAACTGCAAACGCAAGTCAAAAAGGAAGTTAGAAAGGCCAAGAGAGAAATAGAAATAAACATTGCTAAGGGAGCTAAAACCAATTCCAAAATGTTTTTTCCAATATTACAACAGCAAGAGAACATTCAAAGAGGAGATTAAATGTTTAAGAGATACAAATGGCAAAATCGTAGATGAAGAAAAAAAAAAATAGCAAATATGTTAAATGATTACTTTTCACAAGTTTTTACAAAGGAAGATACTGACAACATGCCCCACATGTCATCCAGTTCCTATCCAGTTTTAAATAACTTTAGCATAACTGAGGCAGAAGTGTTAAAGGGACTAGGAGCTCTTAAAATAAACAAATCCCCTGGGCCGGATGAGATCCTCCCAGTAGTACTCAAAGAAATGAAAGAAGTTATTTACAAACCGCTAACCAAGATCATGCAGCAGTCTCTTGACACAGGGGTGGTACCGACAGACTGGAAAATTGCAAACGTAATACCGATCCACAAAAAGGGAAACAAAACTGAACCAGGTAACTACAGACCAGTAAGCCTGACTTCTATTATATGCAAACTTATGGAAACTATAATAAGATCCAAAATGGAAAATTACCTATATGGTAACAGGGTACTGGGAGACAGTCAACATGGTTTTAGGAAAGGGAGATCGTGCCTAACTAACTTGCTTGATTTTTTTGAGGATGCAACATCCATAATGGATAATTGCAAAGCATATGACATGGTTTATTTAGATTTCCAGAAAGCTTTTGACAAAGTCCCGCACAAAAGATTAATTCTCAAACTGAACGCAGTTGGGATTCAAGGAAACACATGTACATGGATTAGGGAGTGGTTAACATGTAGAAAACAGAAAGTACTGATTAGAGGAAAAACCTCAGAATGGAGTGTGGTAACCAGCGGTGTACCACAGGGATCAGTATTAGGTCCTCTGCTATTCCTAATCTACATTAATGATTTAGATTCTGGTATAGTAAGCAAACTTGTTAAATTTGCAGACGACACAAAAGTAGGAGGAGTGGCAAACACTGTTGCAGCAGCAAAGGTCATTCAAAATGATCTAGACAAGATTCAGAACTGGGCAGACACATGGCAAATGACATTTAATAGAGAAAAGTGTAAGGTACTGCACGCAGGAAATAAAAATGTACATTATAAATATCATATGGGAGATATTGAAATTGGAGAAGGAATCTATGAAAAAGACCTAGGAGTTTTTGTTGACTCAGAAATGTCTTCATCTAGACAATGTGGGGAAGCTATAAAAAAGGCTAACAAGATGCTCGGATACATTGTGAAAAGTGTTGAATTTAAATCAAGGGAAGTAATGTTAAAACTGTACAATGCACTAGTAAGACCTCATCTTGAATATTGTGTTCAGTTCTGGTCACCTCGCTATAAAAAAGATATTGCTGTTCTAGAAAGAGTGCAAAGAAGAGCGACCAGAATTATTCCGGGCTTAAAAGGCATGTCATATGCAGACAGGCTAAAAGAATTGAATCTGTTCAGTCTTGAACAAAGAAGACTACGTGGCGACCTAATTCAAGCATTCAAAATTCTAAAAGGTGTTGACAGTGTCGACCCAAGGGACTTTTTCAGCCTGAAAAAAGAAACAAGGACCAGGGGTCACAAATGGAGTTTAGAAAAAGGGGCATTCAGAACAGAAAATAGGAGACACTTTTTTACACAGAGAATTGTGAGGGTCTGGAATCAACTCCCCAGTAATGTTGTTGAAGCTGACACCCTGGGATCCTTCAAGAAGCTGCTTGATGAGATTTTGGGATCAATAAGCTACTAACAACCAAATGAGCAAGATGGGCCGAATGGCCTCCTCTCGTTTGTAAACTTTCTTATGTTCTTATGTTCTTATGTACTGTTCCTCTTAACATACAGTACTGTGCAAAAGTTTTAGGCAGGTGCTGTAAAGTAAGAATGCTTTCAAAAATAGACATGTTAATAGTTTATATTTTTCAATTAACGAAATGCAAAGTGAGTGAACAGAAGAAAAAGTTACATCAAATCAATATTTGGTGTGACCACCCTTTGCCTTCAAAACAACATCAATTCTTCATGGTACACTTCCACACAGTTTTTGAAGGAACTTGGCAGGTAGGTTGGGCCAAACCTACCTGTGGTTAGTTCTTGGAGAACTAACCACAGTTCTTCTGTGGATTTTGGAAGCCTCAGTTGATTCTCTCTCTTCATGTAATCCCAGACAGAGTCGATGATGTTGAGATCAGGGCTCTGTGGGAGTCGTACCATCACTTCCAGGACTCCTTGTTCTTCTTTACGCTGAAGATAGTTCTTAATGACTTTCTTGTATGTTTGGGGTCATTGTCATGCTGCAGAATAAATTTGGGGCCAATCAGATGCCTCCCTGATGGTATTGCATGAGTATAAGTATCAGCATTGAGGAGACCATTAATTCTGACCAAATCCCCAACTCCATTTGCAGAAATGCAGCCCCAAACTTGCAAGGAACCCCCACCATGCTGTTTCACTGTTGCCCTCAGACATTCCTTCGTGTACCGCTCTCCAGCTCTTTGGCGAACAAACTGCCTTCTGCTACAGCCAAATATTTCAAATTTTGACTCATCAGTCCAGAGCACCTGCTGCCATTTTTATGCACCCCAGTTCCTGTGTTTTCGTGCATAGTTGAGTCGCTTGGCCTTGTTTCCACGTCGGAGGTATGGCTTTTTGGCCGCAAGTCTTCCAGAAGGCCACTTCTGACCATACTTCTTCAGACTGTAGATGGGTGTACCAGGGTCCCACTGTTTTCTGTCAATTGATGGCATTGCTGGACATCTTCCGATTACCAAGAGAAGTAACCATGATGTGTCTTTCATCTGCTCCAGTAAGTTTCCTTGGCCGACCACTGCGTCTACGGTCCTCAACGTTGCCCGTTTCTTTGTGTCAAAAGTGCTTGCACAGCACATCTCAAAACCCCTGTCTTCCTTGAAATTTCTGCCTGGGAGAGACCTTGCTGATGCAGTATAACTACCTTGTGTCTTGTTGCTGTGCTCAGTCTTGCCATGGTGTATGACTTTTGACAGTAAACTGTCTTCAGCAACCTCACCTTGTTAGCTGAGTTTGGCTGTTCCTCACTCAGTTTTATTCCCCCTACACAGCTGTTTCTGTTTCAGTTAATGATTGCGTTTCAACCTACATATTGTGACGTAAATGTGTCGGTTTGTCTAGCTATATTTTACTTGCTGTATTTTAAGAAAAAAAAAATTACGTAACGTTGAGATTGCAGGACAGGGATATAAAGCTAGCACTGTTGCATGATGGAAGGATGAGCTGAGCAAGACAGAGAGATTGAGAAAGCAGTTTTTAAAATACGGCGGCACGTTATTGAAGACAACAAGTTTAGCTGGGCTTTGTTTATTTTTTCAAGCATATCTGTTGGATGTTTTATAGAATACAGTGAAGGAAGAAATAACTAATTATTCGAGTGAGCTGTGTTGCAGTGGGAGCTGTGGCTGGAGTGCGTGTGGAACCTGTGGAGACGTGTTGCTGCCAAATCTACATCGGGTTTGAGAAAATAAACTTTTCTACTATTAGTGTTTCCTAATCGGGACAATTGTTTTTTAATTGAACTATCTTAACTTTCATGCTGATTTGATTACGGTGGAAAAGGAGAACATACTACCAGCTTAATTGCTTTAAAGCTAATGGAAATTTACTGTGACTCGTTTTTACGCCCAGATGCATTTTATTTCTTCTTCTTTCATCTCTCCTGCTGCTTTGGGGAAACGTGCTGGAACTCTTGCGCAACATTTAATGAATATATTCTGTGCTGGGTTACATGTTATGAAAGTGTAATTTGTTTAATATATTGCAGTGCATTTCAACCTTATTAGTTATGCTATATAGTTTTATTATTTATATTTGATTAGCATAGGTAAGCCATTGACTTTAGTTTTATTGAATATTGCAAGTTAAGAATAGTGTTGGGTAAGACAACAATTAGAAACAATATAGCATAATGAATGGTCTTAAATCATGATGATTGATCACTTGAGATTTTGAAATTGAAATGTTGCTTGTGCTTTTAATTTGGTGGTTTGAGACAATCATTAGATTTGTTTTGTTTAATTGATGGTTAATTAATCTATCATGCTCACTCTTTTAAGAAACGTTATGTGCAATATGTTAGCTACTTGTGTAATATAACAAGCTTATTAAGTGTGTAAAAACATATTCATATGTAATTGGTTCAATATCTAAGTGCAATATATAATAATGTGCAATATAATTTGTTGGGCTCAGTTTAGTTAATTAATAGTGTGATTGGTAGATTGAGGTAATTGACTAGTATTTTCATTTGTTAGATCCCTGGGTCAGTAACTAAGAGGCCTGCTTGTTACTTTGAGTGTAATAAAAAGTTTGAGGACTGAATGGTTCATTAGTGCTTCTTCTTTACTGAATTTTCCCTCCTCTGTCCTGTTTATATATCTTAATAATTACAGAGTTATTATTCCCTGGACATATATAGGGTGTAGTGGTGTCACATATAGGAAAGTAAATTACTATATCCTAGTAGCGGTTTGGTGACAAATATGGTAGATTATGCATTTGCCTGGCACCCCAGATAGCCAACCGTTACAATATTGAATTGATGATCATTAGCACTTGTTTGGTATAATTGTTTAATCATTCACCTGACTATATGCCTACAAAATCCCTGACTTTGTGCAAGTGTACCTAGAAGAACTGATGCTGTTTTGAAAGCAAAGTGTGGTCACACCAAATATGGATTTGCTTTAGATTTTTCTTCTGTTCAATCACTTTGCATTTTGTTAATTGATAAATATAAACTATTAACATCTATTTTTGAAAGCATTCTTACTTTGATCACACGTAATTTGTTCACACCTGCCTAAAACCTTTGCACAGTACTGTATATATTTTTACATGCAACTTGTACTTTTTATATAGGTATATAAATGTCAATTGCTGTGGATAAACGCATCAGCCAAATCAATTAATATGACATGCATTTTTCTAGCTTGCTATTTCTTAATTTATTCATACATTTATAATACTGTAGCGAGCATGGGCATTATTGCAGATACACAAAGGATCTCGGGTTTAATGCAGTTTATTAGGCAGTTAACAGGCAATTACAGCAAATCAGCACCATCCACACACACACACACACACAGTCACAGACAGCCTTTCCCCACCCCAGGGCACTACTCTGCCTCTGAAGGTGACATCCACATATTACACGAATAACACCGGAAGGGTAATAACAATTACAGGGTATGAACAGGACGGCTGTAGTGGTGATGTTAGACCAGGAAGAGCACAGACTCCAAACAGTGACTGGCAGGGCAAAACTGAAGCTCAGCGGCACTCAGTGTTTTATTAAATAAAACAAACAGTTGGAACAAAATGAAAAACACAAAAACAAAAGGGCACACGGGCCAAACAAGCAAGTACTGTGCTGGTGTATAAACCAACACTTTAGCAATTGTTATATTCCTTTTCCTTTTCCTTTTCCTTTTACTTTAAACTCACGTCTTTCCACTGACACTCTCCGCCTGAGCGCAGAAAGCTTCTCACTTCTCAGCTATCAGTTTGGAAGCAGAACTGAAATCAAATTGGACTAAATGAGTGCAAAATAGAATGAGTAAATCAATTTAAGGGCAGTTTAAATAAGACCAGTTGCAATACATTAATATAGTTATATTTAAGAGCAAAGTTGGATACAAGCGAATAGTAACTGCAGCAGAATATTTAATTCTGGACAGACAAAACATGCAGGTGGCCACTGGTACATTTTACAGGAAAAAAATGGATCGTAACAGAAAACTAAAATGTAAAAAACACTGCAATGATTAATTGAATAGGTGAAATGTAGCCTAGTCATATTTGTGAGACCCTTGTCAAAATCAGAGGCATCATTAATTGACCTCTCTTCTTAGGAAACAGTCTAAGGTAAATCTGTAAAAATCCGTTATGACCTTTTAAATATTGGGCTCATTCACCAATATCTATGACAAATATTTGAATTTCTGTAAAGGCTAAATTTGAACGAATATGGCAAAGTTTGCGAAGATTGTTAGGGTTTTGCAGTGCGCAGAATGGTTCCATAAACTGCGCATATTGCTAAATGCCTATCCTCAGCAACACTAGTTTTGGAAAAGAGCTGTGTGGGGCTAGTTTACATCGCACTGCTCATGGGGCTCAAACAAAGACTCCCTTTACTCACCATGAAATTCTACAAGATATAAGGACACAGCTATCTGATTTTATTTTTAATAGTGTTATTATTTCTCACTAATATCTGAAATAGGCCTAACAGTATACATTCTTGATCTGCATTCCATGCCATTGCCTGTACTGTGCCATGATTTGGGCAGGGATCATGGTGAAGCAGGGTAGTTTGAGGGGGAGACTTTCAACAGGAGAATGATTAAGGGATACACGTGCAAATTGGGGTTTCCAAATGGATGAGTGTTTTCCACATTGTGGATTTGCTTTACAGTCTATACTTATATAAATGTGTACTGTATAGTGTTGAAGGCCATGACAATAGGTTAGTGATAAGAGACAGGGCGTGTTGTATGCAGATTAATTCCAAACTACTAAAAAAGCTGACTCCTTGTTGACATATTTAATAGCAAGTCACTACAATATATTTAAGTTATATTTTGAATAAATACAGTATTCTAATCCTGCGGGGTGCCAAGCTACCAATATGTGTTGAGGTTTGATTCTGCATTCCGTGTGCAGGTTACATTTGTGTGGAGAATAGCAGGATGTTACGTACTGTACAATGATAGCAGCTTGTCCTGGTAATAGTAATGGTTCATCATTCTGCATACTCGCTGGAGTGTTGTGTGCAGCTGCTATATTGTTAGTGAATGCACAGACGGTTTGTGAGGAACAAACAGATTTGTGAATTGCACAAAACTGCTATATTCCAATGTCACTCAACTCCTTTGTGCCATATTGGAATATCTCTCTTTTTATGCAAAGTGGTATTTTTTTCGGCACAAATTTAGAGAGGGGGTTGTGCAAAGATCGAAGATCAGGCCCAATGTATTTTAATGGTGAGCGTCTGTGTTGTGTTCAGAAAATGTGAGCGGAGCGAAGCGGTGACAATTCTGTTCACCACTCATAATAATATCCTCAGCTCTGCTCCGCTCTTTCTTTCATTCCGCTCCGCACCCCGGCTCCAGACAAAATGGCATTAAAAAAAAAAAAAAAAAAAAATATATATATATATATATATATATATATATATACACACACACACACACACACACACACACACACACACACACACACACACACACACTGGTCAAAAGTTTTAGAACACCTCCATTTTTCCAGTTTTTAGTGAAATTTATGCAGTTTAATGTTTCAATGTACTCTGAAATTAAAGCATAGAACAAATAAACAATTGGAGATAAAAAAGGAATCATGGAATCGTTTTGTTTAACAAAATTTAATCTAAATTTTTGACTCATCAAAGTAGCCACCTTTTGCAGATATAACAGCCGAACACTCGTGGCATTCTTTCTACAATGGAAATCTAATATTGTTCGGAAAGTTCTTCCCAACACTGTGATAAATATGCAAGAGTACAGTGGCTTGCGAAAGTATTGACCCCCCCTTGGCATTGTTCACTATTTTGTTGCCTACAACCTGGAATTAAAATGGATTTCAATCATGTAATGGACATACACAAAATAGTCCAAAAATTAGTCCAAATTGGTGAAGTGAAATGAAAAAAATAACTTTTTTCAAAAAATTCTAAAAAATAAATAACGGAAAAGTGGTGTGTGCATATGTATTCACCCCCTTTGCTATTAAGCCTCTAAAAAAGATCTGATGCAATCAATTACCTTCAGAAGTCACATAATTAGTTAAATAAAGTCCACATGTGTGCAATCTAAGTGTCACATGATCTGTCACATGATCTCAATATAGATACACCTGTTCTGAAAGGCCCCAGAGTCTGCAACACCACTAAGCAAAGTCAGGTCAGGGACAAAGTTGTGGAGAAGTACAGATCATGGTTGGGTTATAAAAAAATATCAGAAACTTTGAACATCCCACGGAGCACCATTAAAGCCATTATTAAAAAATGGAAAGAATATGGCACCACAACAAACCTGGCAAGAGAGGGCCGCCCACCAAAACTCACGGACCAGGCAAGGAGGGCATTAATCAGAGAGGCAACAAAGAGACCAAAGATAACCCTGAAGGAGCTGCAAAGCTCCACAGCGGAGATTGGAGTATCTGTCCATAGGACCACTTTAAGCAGTACACTCCACAGAGCTGGGCTTTACGGAAGAGTGGCTAGAAAAAAGCCATTGCTTAAAGAAAAAAATAAGCAAACACGTTTGGTGTTCACCAAAAGGCATGTGGGAGACTCCCCAAACATATGGAAGAAGGTACTCTGGTCAGATGAGACTAAAATTTAGCTTTTTGGCCATCAAGGAAAACACTATGTCTGGCGCAAACCCAACACCTCTCATCACCCCGAGAACACCATCCCCACAGTGAAGCATGGTGGTGGCAGCATCATGCTGTGGGGATGTTTTTCATCGGCAGGGACTGGGAAACTAGTCAGAATTGAAGGAATGATGGATGGCGCTAAATACAGGGAAATTCTTGAGGGAAACCTGTTTCAGTGTTCCAGAGATTTGAGACTGAGACGGAGGTTCACCTTCCAGCAGGACAATGACCCTAAGCATACTGCTAAAGCAACACTCGAGTGGTTTAAGGGGAAACATTTAAATGTCTTGGAATGGCCTAGTCAAAGCCCAGACCTCAATCCAATTGAGAATTTGTGGTATGACTTAAAGATTGCTGTACACCAGCGGAACCCATCCAACTTGAAGGAGCTGGAGCAATTTTGCCTTGAAGAATGGGCAAAAATCCCAGTGGCTAGATGTGCCAAGCTTATAGATACATACCCCAAGAGACTAAAAGGTGGCTCTACAAAGTATTGACTTTGGGGGGGGGGGGGGGGGATACTTATGCACGCTCAAGTTTTCTGTTTTTTTGTCTTATTTCTTGTTTGTTTCACAAAGTTTCTTCAAAGTGGTAGGCATGTTGTGTAAATCAAATGATACAAACCCCCAAAAAATCAATTTTAATTCCAGTTTGTAAGGCAACAAAATAGGAAAAATGCCAAGGGGGGGGGGGGTCAATACTTTCGCAAGCCACTGGAAATAGTAATGCAACACAGAAAGGTGACCTTCTATAGTTGCACTACTACAGGGCAATTTATCACAAAGAATATTTTTATACACCTTTAAATTACCCCACAGAGCAGCTGCCGTAGGGCTCCACTTCTGGGATGGCTAAGAGGTTAATTAATAGTAGCTGGAAGTGGTGAGGGGAGCGTTATATAAGGTGGTAAATAGTGAGGTATGGGACTAAACAGCAACAGGGCAGTCGGTGCAGGAGAGAGTGTTAACCTTTGTGTATTTGATGCATATCCCATGCCGAGAGTAGACAAGCTTATCGAAAGATTAGGTAAGGCTAAATACTTAACAACATTAGATCTAATTAAAGGATACTGGCAAATTCCCTTGAGTCCAGAATCAAAAGAGAAAACAGCCTTTTCAACCCCAAGGGGTTTGTAGCAATATAAGGTGATGCCATTTGGGTTGCATGGGGCCCCAGCGAAGTTCCAACGATTGATGGATAACGTGCTGAGACCACATGCAGAATATGCATCAGCCTGTATTGACGATATAGTCATCTTCTCAGAAGACTGGGACCGTCACGTAGCTAAATTAAAAGCGGTATTACAAAGCTTGAGAGAAGCTTCATTAACAGATAATCCAGAAAAGTGTTTCATTGGGCTGACTGAAGCTAAATATTTGGGTTACATTGTGGGAGGAGGGGGCTATCAAACCACAAGTGGACAAAGTAGATGCCATCAGAGATTGGCCAATTCCGCAAACTAAGAAGCAAGTAAGGGTGTTCTTAGGCTTGGCGGGATATTATCGACAGTTTGTACCCGAATTCTCGTCAGTGGCAACTCCACTGACAGAGGTAATTAGGAAAACCGCTCCTAATAAAATAAAATGGACGGAGTCAACGGAAGAGGCGTTTGTAAAGTTGAAGGATATTCTATGTAGTGGGCCAGTATTAGGAGTGGCCAATTTTACAAAGCCTTTCATAGAGCAGACAGATGCCTCAGACGTAGGGGTGGGAGCAGTCCTTTCCCAAATAATTGATGGTGAAGAACATCCCATAATGTACCTGAGTAGAAAGTTGTTGCCAAGAGAACGGAATTACGTGGTGGTAGAAAAGGAATGTTTGGCAGTTCGATGGGCCATCAAAGCTTAAAATACTAGCTTTTAGGGCGTGAATTCACACTGGTCACGGATCATTCACCTTTAAAGTGGATGAAAGAAAACAGAGTGAAGAACGCAAGAGTGACTAGGTGGTTTTTGGCATTACAACCTTACAGTTTCAAAATAGAACATAGGAGCGGGGTAAGGAATGCAAATGCTGATGGTTTGTCTCAGGTACATGAGAAGGGGAAGGAAGTTTCGCTTAAACCGGTTGGTTTTAGCTGGGGAAAAGGATGTGTGATAAATATGCAAGAGTAAATAGTAATGCAATATAGAAAGGTGAGGTTCTATAGTTGCATTACTACAGGGCAATTTATCACAAAGAATATTTTTATATGCCTTTAAATTACCCCACAGAATAGCTGCCGTAGGGCGTGAAAATCGTGCAGGTTTTAAGGACTGTGTACTATTCAAAAGGATCACCAGGACACGCGGTGATGACTATATATATATATATATATATATATATAATATATAATATATATATATATATATATATGCACCCATGCATATATATATATATATATATATAATAAATATATATATATAATATATATACACACACACACACACACACACCACACACACACACAACCCAACCAACTTGGTGTTCATTAATGGACTGTTTGATAGAGAGTCAACACAGTTAATTTCAAGACTTTTATTTTTAGTTGTTGGCTGGAACAAGTACGTGGTATTTTGAGTTGGCTCTGTTGGGGAAAACAAGCCTTGTTCTTTTCTTCACTTGTACTTTATAAATGCTGGGATTACTTCATCCTCCTTGCCCGGGTCTTACCTGCTGGCGGCATCCTTGTTTGTCGGTGAAACCTGGAAGCAGAAAGAAAGTTTGTGTACAGCCCTGAGCACGGATTATACAATTGCAAAGAAGAGCGACCAGAATTATTCCGGGCTTAAAAGGCATGTCATATGCAGACAGGCTAAAAGAATTGAATCTGTTCAGTCTTGAACAAAGAAGACTACGTGGCGACCTAATTCAAGCATTCAAAATTCTAAAAGGTATTGACTGTGTCGACGCAAGGGACTTTTTCAGCCTGAAAAAAGAAACAAGGACCAGGGGTCACAAATGGAGATTAGAAAAAGGGGCATTCAGAACAGAAAATAGGAGACCACACAGAGAATTGTGAGGGTCTGGAATCAACTCCCCAGTAATGTTGTTGAAGCTGACACCTTGGGATCCTTCAAGAAGCTGCTTGATGAGATTTTGGGATCAATAAGCTACTAACAACCAAACGAGCAAGATGTGAGGTTCTAAGATTAGAAAGGAAAACTTACCTGGGAGTCCTCCTGGTGTTTTGTGTTTGGGTTGGGTGGGGGCTAGCCTTGCCCAACGGTCAAGACTAGGGACCTGAAGCAGTTAAGACTAGGGCCCGGTGAGTGGGCTAGGTTTTATTTTCTGACCACCCATCTTGCTGTAGGATGAACACCTGACCAACTAGGCGGATACCAGAGGGTATTGCATGGCGCTGCAAAATGCTGTGGTAGCCGTTTTGGTTCAGGGTGCCACTCACTCTGTGCAAGTCGCCGACTCTGGATCCAGCAAAAGAGCCCCAGACCATCACGCTTCCTCCTCCATGTTTGACAGTTGGTGTCACACACCGAGGAACCATCCTTTCGCCTACTCGACGAACCGAAGATTTCAATTTTTGATTCATCGGTCCATAAGACCTTCTTTCAGTCTTCAGTAGTCCACTGGCAGTGCTTCATTGCCCAGGCAAGCCTCTTTTTCTTATTTTGCCATCTTAGCAATGGCTTTCTTACTGCCACTCGACATGTCAAACCTGCAGCTCGAAGTCTTCTCTTCACAGTTGAAACTGAGACTTGTTTACTTCGACTAGTGTTAAGCTGTGCTTGAAGCTGTTGTCCTGCAAGCCACCTATCACACAAGCTGTTGACTCTCAGGATCTTGTCTTCTGATTCTGTTGTGGCTTTGGGTCTGCCAGACCTCTTCCTGTCAGAGTTTCCTCCAGTTTCCAAGTGCCTTTTGATGGTG
Source organism: Polyodon spathula (assembly GCF_017654505.1). Lineage (NCBI taxonomy): Eukaryota > Metazoa > Chordata > Actinopteri > Acipenseriformes > Polyodontidae > Polyodon > Polyodon spathula. The sequence goes on from NC_054539.1 coordinate 36,095,772, forward strand.
TAGGAAACTGTACTCACTGACACCTTGGTTTTCTTTGCAATATCTCTAAAGGAAAGACCTACACTTTTAAGGGTTATAATGGTCGGTCTGTCTTCCTTTGTTAATTGCCTTTTTCTTGCCATTATGATACCAATATACTACTTCCTGCAGTACAATACTGTCCAAATAATGCTTAAGAGGGTGTAGTAACACAGTCTGTTCCAACGCTGCTTTTATACAGACATAGGGTTTGTATGTAATCAACAAAACTTGGGACACCTGAATTGTTAGGCCTTTTCTTGGCAGTGCCTAGGTGCTGTGATGCAGCATCCACTTCCTGATTATTGATCAAACTGTGCTCACTGGGATATCCAAACACTTGGATATTATTTTGTACCCTTTCCGTAATGTATGCATTTGTATTACTTTATCTCTAACTTCTGTAGAATGCTCTTCGGTCTTCATTTTCCTTCAGATTCACAGCCTTTCCAATGATCCTTCAACATTGGTGTTTTTATCCAGAAAACATGACAGCAACTTTAATGGTTCACAGGTGGAGGCCAATGGTAAAGTAATTGTGTCCTCGTTAGGGCAATTTCTTCATCGGTGCAAAATGGGAGCTTCCACAGCACAGGGGTTGAATACTTATGCAAGCAAGATATTTCAGTTTTTTATTTTTCTTAAAAATATTTCCCTACATAAAACCAATGTCACCTTACAATAATTGATTCTGAGTTTCAGTGTTTAAAAATAAAATATCAACAGAACGAAATTTCAATGTACCATTTGTAATTCGGTAATATGAGAGAATTGGTCAGGGGTCTGAATACTTCTGCAAGGCACGGTATATATATCTTTTAGTAATCACTACACAGCTAAGCACGAATTCCGAGCTGTCGCCTTGGGCCAGCACTAAACCGGATCATCACTGCACTTTTCACTCACTGTCTTTAATAAATTATCACCCACCACAAGCACTACAGCACGCACCCGGACTGGTTACCGTGTCTTGTATTATTGTGGGGCGGATAAATACCGTGTTGTTATTTTGGTTGTGCAGAACCGTTTGTGTAAATACCCTCCGTGCTTTACACATAGGTGGGTATTGCAGGAGGTTTATTGTTTTGGTCACCAGACCAAGAATTACAGAATAAAGTATTTCTAACTGGATTACAATTGCCTGCCTGTGATTATTCCTTCACTGAATCACCCATTATCTGTGCACAATCAGCAGTCACTTTGCCATGCATATCCATTCAGAGGTTTGAGCAACCTCAATTTCACATCATGCTATGCAAATACAACACTGCAGTTCCTTCTTCACTTGCAGCCTCATTAAAACACAGTCAACAAGAGGCTATCAGCTTTGTTTACAACTTTGATCACTTGCCATCCATTGCATCTCTAACTCCTGTGGATATTTGTCACTTCTTAGGAGAACCCTTCAATAGAGGTGAGCAGCAAGATGTTGTTTCTCACCAGATTGTCTGAAATTTGTCCTAGTGTAGGGTAAGCTGTGACATTCTCTGTACTAGATGTAACTACTGCTCATCAAACCATAAGAACATAAGAAAGTTTACAAACGAGAGGAGGGCATTCGGCCCATCTTGCTCGGTTGGTTGTTAGTAGCTTATTGATCCCAGAATCTCATCAAGCAGCTTCTTGAAGTATCCCAGTGTGTCAGCTTCAATAACATTACTGGGGAGTTGATTCCAGACCCTCACAATTCTCTGTGTAAAACAGTGCCTCCTATTTTCTGTTCTGAATAACCCCCTTTGTCTAATCTCCATTTGTGACCTTGGGTCGACATTGTCAATACCTTTTAGAATTTTGAATGCTTGAATTAGGTCGCTGCGTAGTCTTCTTTGTTCAACACTGAACAGATTCAGTTCTTTTAGCCTGTCTGCATATGACATGCCTTTTAAACCTGGAATAATTCTGGTCACTCTTCTTTGCACTCTTTCTAGAGCAGCAATATCTTTTTTATAGCGAGGTGACCAGAACTGAACACAATATTCAAGATGAGGTCTTGTACAGTTTTAACATTACTTCCCTTGATTTAAATACAACACTTTTCACAATGTATCCGAGCATCTTGTTGGCCTTTTTTATAGCTTCCCCACATTGTGTAGATGAAGACATTTCTGAGTCAACAAAAACTTCTAGGTCTTTTTCATAAATTCCTTCTCCAATTTCAGTATCTCCCATATGATATTTATAATGCACATTTTTATTTCCTGCGTGCAGTACCTTACACTTTTCTCTATTAAATGTCATTTGGCATGTGTCTGACCAGTTCTGAAGCTTGTCTAGATCATTTTGAATGACCTTTGCTGCTGCAACAGTGTTTGCCACTCCTCCAATTTTTGTGTCATCTGCGAATTGAACAAGTTTGCTTACTATACCAGAATCTAAATCATTAATGTAGATTAGGAATAGCAGAGGACCTAATCATCTTATCTATAGCGCTACCCCTCCTCCTCTTCTGTCCTGCCTGTCTTTCCTATACAGTGTATACCCACAAATATTATATTCGTCCTCATCACTCTCAGACAACCAAGTTTCTGTAACACCTATCACATCATAGTTACTTGTTAGAGCACTAGCTTTAAGTTCTAAAATTTTGTTTCTGATACTTCTAGCATTTAGATAAATACATGTAATGATTGTCTTACCTGAGTTTTTAATAAATAGTCCTTGTTTTAATGCAGTCTCCCTTCTGTTTTGTTGATTTCTCCCCCCTTCCTTTCTAGTTTAAATGCTTCTGAACCTGCTCAAGGATCTTTTCTCCAAGTAGACTGGTTCCATTTTTATTTAAGTGCAGTCCGTCCCATCTATACAGATAGTCCTCGTTGTAGAATCTGGTCCAATGATCAAGATAGGTGAAGCCTTCCCATATGCGCCACGTCTTCAGCCATGCGTTTAGATTAATTATTTCCAGCTGTCCATATGGTCCTTTGTAAGGTGCCGGTAGGATACCAGAAAATACCACAGTTTTGGTCTTGTCTTTTAATTTCCTTCCTAGCTCTCTGAATTTGTTTTGCAGGGATTTTGGTCTCTCTTCCAATGTTTTTGTACCGATGTGGACGACTACTACCGGGTCGTCTCCTGTTCGTTCTAGGAGCCTGTCCGTGTTCTCAGTGATGTGCTTGACAGAGGCTCCCGGAAGGCAGCACACTGTGGTAGTAAGGGGGTCCAAACTGCGAATTTAACTGTGTTTCTCAATATGGAGTCCCCAACAATCATGACCTCCCTTCTTTTTGCTGTCTGGTCACCACTGTCAATAGGATCCTGGATGTTGTCCCTTTCATTCTCTAGTTGTTGGTTTTGCTCATGAAAATTCTGAAGTGACTCAAATTTGTTGGTTGTTTTGATTTCTGGTGGTTGTGTTTGACGAAGTTTCTTTTTCCCTGCTTCTGCCTACCTGAACCCAGCTGTTCTGGCCTTCTATCTCCCTGGTGGCTTTCAGTCTGTTAGGGATGGTGCAGACTTCCATGAATTGTGGCTATGCCAGCTCCTCAAGATCCTGTTGCTGTCTCATTTCTTCCAGCTTCATTTCTAGCATACTTACTAGTTTATGTAAGTCCCGAAACGCGCGGCACTTCATGCACACTTGGTTTGCATGTTAACCCTCTATATATACCTGCTGGTACAGAGTCCATGTGTTTGGAAGAACTCATTTATAGAAACGACAAATGGGCAATTCTTGGTATAGACAATGCAAAACTTCTCCAATCATGAAACGTGAACTTATTCAGTCAGAATGATTGCACTCCAAACCAGACAGGACCGTTACAAAGCGACACAATGCCAAGTTTACTGCTGTGCAAAGAGCAAAATTACTGTGGACAACAGGAATGACCAGTTATCTTCTATTATCATACACCAAGGACAGGGTGTTACTTTGCAATACAAAAATAAAAATAAAAACATTTACATTCGGTAAATGCCAGTGACAATTTATTTGCTTCCTACTACAATAGACACCAACAGGGTTATACAGTAATTGAATACCCTCTATTTGACATTGTTTCAACAATACTCATTAGATAAATAACTAAACAAAACATCACTGTGTAATATAGTGGAATAGGCTGGTTCCCCAAAGTAACCCTACTATTTGAACTACAGTATGGAAAAAAAACACACTATAGCAATATACCATACTGAGAAAGAAGACAGAGATTTTAAACAATCTTTAACTACTCAATCTTTAACTAGTATTTCAATAGACCCAATGAGACAAATAGGTATATCTTGAAACTATACTATTAAGGCTAGCAGCAGAATTAACACTTAACACTGAACATCACACAGCGCTAAAACAAACAAATACAAAAATAAACCATACAGTTCTGTAAAGCGTTGAAATATAACGTAAAAAAAAAAAAAGCATCAACAAGTTCAAAATAAATGGTCTCGTCCCGAGTTTCCTCACAAAAAACCTCCAAAAACACTTTCTGTAAAAAACCCAAAACTGAATGACCATTCAACACAAACAATTATAATCCAGCAGCAGATTGGGGAAAAAAACACAATGGATCGACCTCACCCCGGTCTGTAAACTGCAATCTCTGTGGTTGATCCTCTGACGGAGAAAACGGCTGTAATCCGCCGTTAAAGGAAAAAAAATAAACAAATCCCAAAACCGTAACAAGGAAAACAAAGAATCAAAAGAAAAAAGAACAAACTGAGCCACAACTGGTAAAGAAAGTAGCAAAATAAATGGTTAACCAAAAAACAAAGCTTGAGTTAGTAAAAGCTGTGTTTGCGTTTAAAATGAAACCAAATTGAATTCAAAAGAAAAGGAAATGCGTTTGAGTACTAAATTAGACCTGAAAACTAAACACAGACTAACTAAAATTAAGCTATATAAATAAATGGGTAAACTAAACCATAGTCCTAAAATATAGAACACAAAGTCCCCATTATCACATGAGTACAAAGGAAAGTCGGCTCTCTTACCGTATCATCTCCGTTCTTTTAAACTACCCGGCACTAAGCAAAGACCAAATCACTGCCAAACTAAGGAATCATGCACTCCCTTGATATCGTGCGTCTCCTAGCAATCAACTAGATTTCGCACTAGCGCAAAAACAACACAAGATAATGCTTTTTATTATGACAATATTTATGTTTATTATCGTACTGATGGATGGAAAAGCGTACACACTTCCCAGCGACAGCGAGTGGGAGAAGTACAGGCGTGGAAAAGTACAGAGCAGTTCAGAAGCAGTTTGAAAGCAGGATGACAGCTGCAGAAGAAACTAAGCTTAAAAGAAAACCCTCAACATGGTCTTCAAGCCAGTAATCTGTGACACCTGCTTGATGTGGGAAATCCGAGAAAACCCAGCGGAGCTAAATCAAGTGTGTGTAAAGTGCCGCGCGATCCATAATTTGCATAAACTAGTAAGTATGCTAAAAATGGAGCTGGAAGAAGTGAGACAGCAACAGGATCTTGAGGAACTGGCACACCCACAATTCATGGAAGTCTGCATCACCCCTAACAGACTGAAAGCCACCAGGGAGAGAGAAGGTCAGAACAGCCGGGTTCAGGTAGGCAGAAGCAGGGAAAAAAAGAAACTTCGTCAAACACAACCACCAGAAATCAAAACAACCAACAGATTTGAGTCACTTCAGAATTTTGAGGAGCAGAACCAACAACAAGAGAATGAAAGGAACAACATCCTGGACCCCATTGACAGTGGTGACCAGACAGCAAAAAGAAGGGAGGTCATGATTGTTGGGGACTCCATATTGAGAAACACAGCAAGTTCGATTCGCAGTTTGGACCCCCTTACTACAACAGTGTGCTGCCTTCCGGGAGCCTCGGTCAAGCACATCACTGAGAACGTGGACAGGCTCCTAGAACGAACAGGAGACGACCCGGTAGTAGTCGTCCACATCGGTACAAACAACATTGGAAGAGACAGACCAAAATCCCTGCAAAACAAATTCAGAGAGCTAGGAAGGAAATTAAAAAAGAAAACCAAAACTGTGGTATTTTCGGGTATACTACCCGCACCTTGCAAAGGACCATATGGACAGCTGGAAATAATTAATCAAAACGCATGGCTGAAGACTTGGTGCACACGGGAAGGCTTCACCTATCTTGATCATTGGACCACATTCTACAACGAGGACTATCTGTATAGATGGGATGGACTGCATTTAAATAACAAGGGAACCAGTCTACTTGGAGAAAAGATCCTCGAGCAGGTTCAGAAGCATTTAAACTAGAAAGGAAGGGGGGAGAAATCAACAAAAAAACAGAAGGGAGACCGCATCAAAACAAGAACAACAACTCAGGTAAGACAACCATTAAATGTATTTATCTAAATGCTAGAAGTATCAGAAACAAAATTCTAGAACTTGAAGCTACTGCACTAACAGGTAACTATGATGTGATAGGTGTTACAGAAACGTGGTTGTCTGAGAGTGATGAGGACGTAAAATGGGAAAACCCGGTGGGTAGCGTGAAGGATGAAATAGAAAATGGTGGAAATGACAAATGACTGCTTCCTAACACAATTTGTCAAGGCACCGACTAGAGGGGAGGCATGCCTTGATTTAGTCTTTTCAAATAACGAAGATAGAATAACTAAAACAGAGGTCAGAGAACCACTGGCAAACTCAGACCACAACATGGTCTCATTTGAAGTGTTTTTTAAATCCCCAAAAGTAATGACTAAAGCTAAGGTTTACAATTTTAGAAAAGCAAACTATGAAGGTATGAAACAGAGACTAACAGAAGTAGATTGGAGTAAAATAGAGAAAACACCCACAGAAGAAGGATGGTTCTTCTTCAAAAATGTAGTACTAGAGGCGCAAAACAATTATATCCCTAAAATAGACAAATCTAAATGTAAAACTAAATTGCCAAAATGGTTTAATAGATCAATTAAAAAAAATATTCAGCGAAAAAAGGCACTTTACAGAGCATTAAAAAAGGACCAAAAAGAAAGTACACAGAAAGAGTACACAGAACTGCAAACGCAAGTCAAAAAGGAAGTTAGAAAGGCCAAGAGAGAAATAGAAATGAACATTGCTAAGGGAGCTAAAACCAATTCCAAAATGTTTTTCCAATATTACAACAGCAAGAGAGCATTCAAAGAGGAGATTAAATGTTTAAGAGATACAAATGGCAAAATCATAGATGAAGATATAGCAAATATATTAAATGATTACTTTTCACAAGTTTTTACAAAGGAAGATACTGACAACATGCTCCACATGTCATCCAGTTCCTATCCAGTTTTAAATAACTTTAGCATAACTGAGGCAGAAGTGTTAAAGGGACTAGGAGCTCTTAAAATAAACAAATCCCCTGGGCCGGATGAGATCCTCCCAGTAGTACTCAAAGAAATGAAAGAAGTTATTTACAAACCGCTAACCAAGATCATGCAGCAGTCTCTTGACACAGGGGTGGTACCGACAGACTGGAAAATTGCAAACGTAATACCGATCCACAAAAAGGGAAACAAAACTGAACCAGGTAACTACAGACCAGTAAGCCTGACTTCTATTATATGCAAACTTATGGAAACTATAATAAGATCCAAAATGGAAAATTACCTATATGGTAACAGGGTCCTGGGAGACAGTCAACATGGTTTTAGGAAAGGGAGATCGTGTCTAACTAACTTGCTTGATTTTTTTGAGGATGCAACATCGATAATGGATAATTGCAAAGCATATGACATGGTTTATTTAGATTTCCAGAAAGCTTTTGACAAAGTCCTGCACAAAAGATTAATTCTCAAACTGAACGCAGTTGGGATTCAAGGAAACACATGTACATGGATTAGGGAGTGGTTAACATGTAGAAAACAGAAAGTACTGATTAGAGGAGAAACCTCAGAATGGAGGGAGGTAACCAGTGGAGTACCACAGGGATCAGTATTAGGTCCTCTGCTATTCCTAATCTACATTAATGATTTAGATTATGGTATAGTAAGCAAACTTGTTAAATTTGCAGACGACACAAAAGTAGGAGGAGTGGCAAACACTGTTGCAGCAGCAAAGGTCATTCAAAATGATCTAGACAAGATTCAGAACTGGGCAGACACATGGCAAATGACATTTAATAAAGAAAAGTGTAAGGTACTGCACGCAGGAAATAAAAATGTACATTATAAATATCATATGGGAGATACTGAAATTGGAGAAGGAATCTATGAAAAAGACCTAGGAGTTTTTGTTGACTCAGAAATGTCTTCATCTAGACAATGTGGGGAAGCTATAAAAAAGGCTAACAAGATGCTCGGATACATTGTGAAAAGTGTTGAATTTAAATCAAGGGAAGTAATGTTAAAACTGTACAATGCACTAGTAAGACCTCAGCTTGAATATTGTGTGCAGTTCTGGTCACCTCGCTATAAAAAAGATATTGCTGCTCTAGAAAAGAGTGCAAAGAAGAGCGACCAGAATTATTCCGGGCTTAAAAGGCATGTCACATTCAGATAGGCTAAAAGAACTGAATCTGTTCAGTCTTAAACAAAGAAGACTACGTGGCGACCTAATTCAAGCATTCAAAATTCTAAAAGGTATTGACAGTGTCGACCCAAGGAACTTTTTCAGCCTGAAAAAAGAAACAAGGACCAGGGGTCACAAATGGAGTTTATACAAAGGGGCATTCAGAACAGAAAATAGGAGGCACTTTTTTACACAGAGAATTGTGAGGTTCTGGAATCAACTCCCCATTAATGTTGTTGAAGCTGACACCCTGGGATCCTTTAAGAAGCTGCTTGAGAAGATTTTGGGATCAATAAGCTACTAACAACCAAACGAGCAAGATGGGCCGAATGGCCTCCTCTCGTTTGTAAACTTTCTTATGTTCTTATGTAAATGCGAGCGCCAAGGTTTTGGGCTGCAATGTGTAATTCTCGCTGGAACAACTATTGGTTTTGCTATACTAATATAACAAACTATGGCTTATTACTTTATATTATCATGTTATGCACAAATGTAACAATAGTTTTTTTTTTTTTCCTGTAGTGGTGTACTTTTTTCTTTCAAATAGCATATATCAATAATCATCTGCGATGTATTTTAATATCAAATACATACACTATTGCAGTTTTGTTTATCTCTAATGTAATCACAGTTTTAAATATAAGACTGCCAGTTTTGATTTATGTCCCAAATTCTGGGCCGCTTTGCTTTTCAGATAACGTCACAAATTCTGTGCCACTTTGGTTTTTAGATAATTTTTTAATTCAGTTTTTGGGACTCAGCTGACAGCCGAGTTTCTAAGCACACTCCACCATCATGCAACACCTGCATGCAACCCCTGCACACTCACACCACCATGCAACCCTTGCAAGCACACAACACCATGCAACCCCTGCACACTCACACCACCATGCAACCCTTGCACACTACACACTGCTAAGCAACCCCTGCACACCCACACATAGGCATCACTTTTAGTGCATATTTCTGGAACAGAAGCACCTCGGACAACCATTCAAATGGTTCTAGACTAGGCTGAATGCAACATGCCCATTTGTAGCAATCCTTTGCAAAGAAAATTCAGGGTGTTCAGCCTCATTCATGTCGATGGCAGTGTTAAAAAACACATTTTCAGCCATATCTATCGAATCAGAGCACTTACACCCACCATTCGAAGGGTTCTAGACTCGGGGGACCAGCCTGAATGTAACATGCCATGAATTTGTAGCAATTCTTTGCAAAAAAAATTTCAGGGTGTTTGGCCTCATTCATGTCTATGGCAGGGTTGAAAAACACATTTCCATGCATATCTCTTGAACCCGAGCACGTAGAACCACTATTGAAAGTGAAACAGACTCAGAGGAGCACCCCAAACCACCTCCTAAAACGGTGCCGTGGTTCACCCAAAAACTTGAGTCGTGACGAAAAAAAAATTTTTGCCCAGCCGTCTTGGCACCTGAACTGTTAAAACGGCGAGTCCTTGTGCAGGGGCCGCTCTGCAAAAAAAAAAAAAAAAAAAAAAAAAAAAAGGAGTTCCTAACCTCCACAAATGCTACATTTTCAACAAATTTTCACATTTTCAGCATGATGGCATGTCAAGGTTGGATTTCCAATAGCTTTTGAGTTCCAGGTTGGCAAAAAAAGTCTAAATTGGGGTCCTTTCCAGCAGGGGACACGTCGCTTGGAGGGATCAACAGGGATCACGAGGTGGACTCCCGTACTGATTTTCAAGTCTCGGGGATCCCCGAAAACCAAGATATAGCACCCTGAAAAATGTCTATGGGAAATCCTATTATAAAACACCTTTGGGGCATATGAACCCATGGCCTGTGATTTTCTTTAGTTGAGTCATGTACACATGAACAGAGTGCTCCCTAGTTCCTTGCCCCAGGGGTTGTGGAGATGTGAAGTACGATGAGACCACTCCCTCCCTAATCCCATTATAAAAAAAACTAAATCGGCCCAGAATTTGGGACGTAAATGAAAATAGGTGCAGTCTATATTTATAACTGTGATTGCATTTGAGATAAACTAATGTACCCTGTAACAAAACAGCAAACGATTGCAGATATATGCTATTTGAAAGAAAAAAGAACACCACTACATACATTCATGCATAACATGATAATTCATATAAATAAAGTAATAACCCATAGTTTATTATATTAGTAGGGGAAACTGGGGCTGGTTGTCACACTTTTTACTCTTTTTTATTTTCCTCAATCTGGTGCCATGCTGCCAGGTTCTGTTCCTCGCTATATTGAAGAATATCTCTTCACATACAAATTGATGATTTTATTTCAGCATAACTTTATTCCAAATATGATATTTAGACGGTTGAAAATGCGCCGGTCACCTGTGACAACCTGCCCCATACTGGGGTAGGTTGTCACACTATATGGGGTTGTTTGTCACAGTGTATGTTCTTGCTTTTACAGTTGGCAATAATGCAACATTTCTAGTTTAAAAAAAAAAAAGTTTCTACTGTGTACAATGACAGAAAAAATGTATACAGCCCTATATATATTTGAAATGTTGACCCATGCTACAAAATAATACCACAGCCTCCACAGAACCAGAGGACAAACAGTGAATAATTTAAATAAGCATTGCAGGGTGACATATCCCACATTTTGGTGTAAAAAAGTAGAAAGAAAAAATATAAGACTTCTTCCTGTAGGATTTGCATGTGACAACCAACCCCCAAAACTGTGACAACCTGCCCCAACCAGACTTAACATGATAATTTAATTCTCTCAGTACTACTGGGAGAACCTACTGGTTTTGTTTTTACACCAAAGGATAGCCAGTATTTGGTTCTATTTATCATGGCCGCCAGTTCAAACAAACTCCAATACTACTAAGAGTTATAAAATAAATAATTTTATAAATTACAAGATGGTTGACTTCCAGACAACAGAACACACATTTCAGTGTTAGCATCACCTGCCTGCGCCATCCAGTTTCATAGCTATGAGCACTGTGACAACCAACCCGTGTGAGGTCAACCAACCCCGGTCTCCCCTACAGCAAAATACCACGTTATATTTTAATTGAAAGGTTGTGGAAATAACGTTATCTAAAAACCTGAGCAGCCATTTATTTGGGATGTTATCAGAGCGGCCGAGAATTTCGGACTTATCTGAAAATTATAGCGGCCCAGAATTTGGGACATAAATCTAAAAACCAAAGCGGTCCAGAATTTGGGACAATAAAGTCGAGTGGCCAGGCGTCTTCGGCCGTAAATTTCAAAAAAGGGCCGTCAGATATTAGAATCATAAAGAGCTCGTTATATTAAACTTGCAAGGTTGTGGACACCCCAAATTAGCGCTTCCTTTCGACACCTTCCTTTCTTTCTCTCTCTCTCTCTCTCTCTCTCTCTCTCTCTCTCTCTCTCTCTCAGATCACAATGATAACAATGCCTGGCAGCTTTTCCACTCTTGTGACGACATATTCATGTGACAGACATAGACCAATGAAAACGCGATACTGTTATGCGGGCCCGGGCCCGTGTCATACCTCAAACAATCAGGTGCCCCCGAGTCAAATCACAACTAAAAATGAAACTGCGCATGCGGCAGTCAGTCAGGGTCTGCCCCATTCAAGGGGGTGGAGGATTCGTCATAACACTTGTAAGGACTTATGCAAAACTGGTTTAAAGAACATAAGAACATAAGAAAGTTTACAAACGAGAGGTGGCCATTCGGCCCATCTTGCTCGTTTGGTTGTTAGTAGCTTATTGATCCCAGAATCTCATCAAGCAGCTTCTTGAAGGATCCCAGGGTGTCAGCTTCAACAACATTACTGGGGAGTTGATTCCAGACCCTCACAATTCTCTGTGTAAAAAAGTGTCTCCTATTTTCTGTTCTGAATGCCCCTTTTTCTAAACTCCATTTGTGACCCCTGGTCCTTGTTTCTTTTTTCAGGCTGAAAAAAGTCCCTTGGGTCGACATTGTCAATACCTTTTAGAATTTTGAATGCTTGAATTAGGTCGCCACGTAGTCTTCTTTGTTCAAGACTGAACAGATTCTATTCTTTTAGCCTGTCTGCATATGACATGCCTTTTAAGCCCGGAATAATTCTGGTCGCTCTTCTTTGCACTCTTTCTAGAGCAGCAATATCTTTTTTATAGCGAGGTGACCAGAACTGAACACAATATTCAAGATGAGGTCTTACAAGTGCATTGTACAGTTTTAACATTACTTCCCTTGATTTAAATTCAACACTTTTCACAATGTATCCGAGTATCTTGTTAGCCTTTTTTATAGCTTCCCCACATTGCCTAGATGAAGACATTTCTGAGTCAACAAAAACTCCTAGGTCTTTTTCATAGATTCCTTCTCCAATTTCAGTATCTCCCATATGATATTTATAATGTACATTTTTATTTCCTGCGTGCAGTACCTTACACTTTTCTCTATTAAATGTCATTTGCCATGTGTCTGCCCAGTTCTGAATCTTGTCTAGATCATTTTGAATGACCTTTGCTGCTGCAACAGTGTTTGCCACTCCTCCTACTTTTGTGTCGCCTGCAAATTTAACAAGTTTGCTTACTATACCAGAATCTAAATCATTAATGTAGATTAGGAATAGCAGAGGACCTAATACTGATCCCTGTGGTACACCGCTGGTTACCACACTCCATTCTGAGGTTTTTCCTCTAATCAGTACTTTCTGTTTTCTACATGTTAACCACTCCCTAATCCATGTACATGTGTTTCCTTGAATCCCAACTGCGTTCAGTTTGAGAATTAATCTTTTGTGCGGGACTTTGTCAAAAGCTTTCTGGAAATCTAAATAAACCATGTCATATGCTTTGCAATTATCCATTATCGATGTTGCATCCTCAAAAAAATCAAGCAAGTTAGTTAGGCACGATCTCCCTTTCCTAAAACCATGTTGACTGTCTCCCAGTACCCTGTTACCATATAGGTAATTTTCCATTTTGGATCTTATTATAGTTTCCATAAGTTTGCATATAATAGAAGTCAGGCTTACTGGTCTGTAGTTACCTGGTTCAGTTTTGTTTCCCTTTTTGTGGATCGGTATTACGTTTGCAATTTTCCAGTCTGTCGGTACCACCCCTGTGTCAAGAGACTGCTGCATGATCTTGGTTAGCGGTTTGTAAATTACTTCTTTCATTTCTTTGAGTACTACTGGGAGGATCTCATCCGGCCCAGGGGATTTGTTTATTTTAAGAGCTCCTAGTCCCTTTAACACTTCTGCCTCAGTTATGCTAAAGTTATTTAAAACTGGATAGGAACTGGATGACATGTGGGGCATGTTGTCAGTATCTTCCTTTGTAAAAACTTGTGAAAAGTAATCATTTAACATATTTGCTATTTTTTTTTCTTCATCTATGATTTTGCCATTTGTATCTCTTAAACATTTAATCTCCTCTTTGAATGTTCTCTTGCTGTTGTAATATTGGAAAAACATTTTGGAATTGGTTTTAGCTTCTTTAGCAATGTTCATTTCTATTTCTCTCTTGGCCTTTCTAACTTCCTTTTTGACTTGCATTTGCAGTTCTGTGTACTCTTTCTGTGTACTTTCTTTTTGGTCCTTTTTTAATGCTCTGTAAAGTGCCTTTTTTTTCGCTGAATATTTTTTTTTATTGATCTATTAAACCATTTTGGCAATTTAGTTTTACATTTAGATTTGTCTACTTTAGGGATATAATTGTTTTGCGCCTCTAGTACTACATTTTTGAAGAACAACCATCCTTTTTCTGTGGGTGTTTTCTCTATTTTACTCCAATCTACTTCTGTTAGTCTCTGTTTCATGCCTTCATAGTTTGCTTTTCTAAAATTGTAAACCTTAGCTTTAGTCTTTACTTTTGGGGATTTAAAAAACACTTCAAATGAGACCATGTTGTGGTCTGAGTTTGCCAGTGGTTCTCTGACCTCTGTTTTAGTTATTCTATCTTCGTTATTTGAAAAGACTAAATCAAGGCATGCCTCCCCTCTAGTCGGTGCCTTGACAAATTGTGTTAGGAAGCAGTCATTTGTCATTTCCACCATTTCTATTTCATCCTTCGCGCTACCCACCGGGTTTTCCCATTTTATTTGGGGGAAGTTGAAATCCCCCATTAGTATGGCTTCTCCTTTGCTACATGCATTTCTAATGTCATTGTATAACAGATTATTGTGCTCAAAACTTTGTCATATAAAACTTTTCCATTGTATCTCAGTATTTAAAAGGATAAAATGATAGAGAGAATTAAAACACAGACCGAAGCCAAATGGATTTCTTTTATCTCCCCCCCCCCCACCCCCCCACCATGCACAACGTTAAAATAGCAACAAATGCATTATTTTCACATAGTTATTATTATTATTAGAACAAAATCGAATATATGAGTAGACCCTGGCCAGGCATACTACCACTCAATTAAGAGTAGAAAACAACAAACTTATTATGCTGCATGCTACAATTTCAGGACACTATGTGCCTTTTCTTGCTGTTGGTGCTACTGGAAAATGGGTGCATGCAAATAATGCACTCATTCAAGTCCAACCATGGCCAGCAAATGGAAAGGACATGGATATGGCCTTTTATCAAGAGATCGAATGCTTTACAAATGCCTTACATTGGCTTAACTTCATAATACCTTGCATTAAAATGTGTTAGTATACTACCCGTTAGCACTGACATGCATATGTACCTTTTTAACCATTCATAACATTGTTGTTTTGTACCTACATAAATATCAATATATCAATACCTATCAAAACAGACATATTGTTTTCACCACTCATGGATGTACATAAGTAGGTAAATACCCATGCATGACATAGAGGAGTTGCCCCCCAGTGAGAACCATTGAAATACCCAGTTACTTATTCACTGTGTGTTATATTTGCTGTCCGCGAATAAGTTGGAATGTGCTATCTGTGCCATGTTTGCCTGCTGTATCAAACTCCGTCTTGGGATGGGGTAAATACATAAGAACATAAGAAGAACATAAGAAAGTTTACAAACGAGAGGAGGCCATTCGGCCCATCTTGCTCGTTTGGTTGTTAGTAGCTTATTGATCCCAGAATCTCATCAAGCAGCTTCTTGAAGGATCCTAGGGCATCAGCTTCAACAACATTACTGGGGAGTTGATTCCAGACCCTCACAATTCTCTGTGTAAAAAAGTGCCTCCTATTTTCTGTTCTGAATGCCCCTTTGTCTAATCTGCATTTGTGACCCCATTCTGAGGTTTCTCCTCTAATCAGTACTTTCTGTTTTCTACATGTTAACCACTCCCTAATCCATGTACATGTGTTTCCTTGAATCCCAACTGCGTTCAGTTTGAGAATTAATCTTTTGTGCAGGACTTTGTCAAAAGCTTTCTGGAAATCTAAATAAACCATGTCATATGCTTTGCAATTATCCATTATCGATGTTGCATTCAAAAAAATCAAGCAAGTTAGTTAGACACGATCTCCCTTTCCTAAAACCATGCTGACTGTCTCCCAGGACCCTGTTACCATACAGGCAGTTTTCCATTTTGGATCTTATTATAGTTTCCATAAGTTTGCATATAATAGAAGTCAGGCTTACTGGTCTGTAGTTACCTGGTTCAGTTTTGTTTCCCTTTTTGTGGATCGGTATTACGTTTGCAATTTTCCAGTCTGTCGGTACCACCCCTGTGTCAAGAGACTGCTGCATGATCTTGGTTAGCGGTTTGTAAATAACTTCTTTCATTTCTTTGAGTACTACTGGGAGGATCTCATCCGGCCCAGGGGATTTGTTTATTTTAAGAGCTCCTAGTCCCTTTAACACTTCTGCCTCAGTTATGCTATAGTTATTTAAAACTGGATAGGAACTGCATGACATGTGGGGCATGTTGTCGGTATCTTCCTTTGTAAAAACTTATCTTAAAAACTTAAAAAAGTAATCATTTAATATATTTGCTATTTTTTTCTTCATCTACGATTTTGCCATTTGTAGCTCTTAAACATTTAATCTCCTCTTTGAATGCTCTCTTGCTGTTGTAATATTGGTAAAAACATTTTGGAATTTGTTATAGCTCCCTTAGCAATGTTCATTTCTATTTCTCTCTTGGCCTTTCTAACTTCCTTTTTTGACTTGCGTCTGCAGTTCCGTGTACTCTTTCTGTGTACTTTCTTTTTGGTCCTTTTTTTAATGCTCTGTAAAGTGCCTTTTTTCGCTAAATATTTTTTTTAATTGATCTATTAAACCATTTTGGCAATTTAGTTTTACATTTAGATTTGTCTACTTTAGGGATGTAATTGTTTTGCGCCTCTAGTACTACATTTTTGAAGAACAACCATCCTTCTTCTGTGGGTGTTTTCTCTATTTTACTCCAATCTACTTCTGTTAGTCTCTGTTTCATACCTTCATAGTTTGCTTTTCTAAAATTGTAAACCTTAGCTTTAGTCTTTACTTTTGGGGTTTTAAAAAACACTTCAAATGAGACCATGTTGTGGTCTGAGTTTGCCAGTGGTTCTCTGACCTCTGTTTTAGTTATTCTATCTTCGTTATTTGAAAAGACTAAATCAAGGCATGCCTCCCCTCTAGTCGGTGCCTTGACAAATTGTGTTAGGAAGCAGTCATTTGTCATTTCCACCATTTCAATTTCATCCTTCGTGCTACCCACCGGGTTTTCCCATTTTATATGGGGGAAGTTGAAATCCCCCATAGTATTGCTTCGCCTTTGCTACACGCATTTCTAATGCCATTGTATAACAGATTATTTTGTTCACCCTCTGAATCTGGCGGTCTATAGCATGCTCCTATTATTATGCCCTTTGAATTTGTGTCCGTTATTCTGACCCATATTGATTCGGTTTTATTTTCTTTGTCCAGGTTTAACACCTGGGCTTCAAGACTGTTTCTTATGTATAGCGCTACCCCTCCTCCTCTTCTGTCCTGCCTGTCTTTCCTATAAAGTGCATACCCACAAATATTATATTCATCCCCATCACTCTCAGACAACCAAATTTCAGTAACACCTATCACATCATAGTTACTTGTTAGTGTAGTAGCTTCAAGTTCTAGAATTTCGTTTCTGATACTTCTAGAATTTAGATAAATACATTTAATGGTTGTCTTACCTGAGCTGTTGTTCTTGTTTTGATGCGGTCTCCCTTCTGCTTTTTTTGTTGATTTCTCCCCCCTTGCTTTCTAGTTTAAATGCTTCTGAACCTGCTCGAGGATTTTTTCTCCAAGTACATTGGTTCTCTTGTTATTTAAATGCTGTCCGTCCCGTCTCTACAGACAGTCCTCGTTGTGTGCCACAGAGAAGTTCACTCTCTGTGAGAATGAACTTTGAAATAAGTGACCCAGAGTGATTTAATTCACCAGTTACCTATTCAATTTGTGTTGCTTCACTCACGGGAATAAGAAGCTGGCCGAATAAGAAGCCAACTTGCCGAATAAGACGCTGGTGAATAAGATGCCAACTTCAGCATCGAAGAGAGCCATGAACTCCCCGATCTCGAGTTCGACGATATCTAGATCTATTTAGTTGAGAACTCCTCGATATTTATAAGTACTTCATCTCAGGATGGTAAACAACCCAACTGTCTGGTATTTAGACAAAAAAGTCCTATGTTATCAAGGCCATGGTAGTGAATGTTACTGTTAGGAACACTACTGTATCGCTAGCTCAAACAACACGACAAAACACGAATGTGTTCAGATAGCAAGTACAGTTGTTCTGTTTATTCATTTTTCTTCCAATAGAAATACAGATTACTATTTGCACAATGCAGATATCCAGCTATGAAAACTCAACAACTTACAAAGAAACAGCTGATCTTAGGGCTCTTCCCCCCAGTACAGAACACTTACTGTAACAAAACAAGTAATGTCTTTAGTAATTACAATCGCGAAATCCGAAACTACACTAATAAAAACGTAGAAGTATAGCTAATAATTAACGACTGTGCTGATTCAAATTTAAATCCATAGATTTATTATTATTATTATTATTATTATTATTATTATTTTAGCGTTCCACAGTTAAAATATATTACCTTTTTGCTGTAGAAATGTATCTGTATGAAATATTTAAATACAATTAAAAAGATTAAATCTATTATTATTATTATTATTATTATTATTATTATTATTATTATTATTATTATATATTACCGCCTCGTTAGTAAATTGTCATTCACAAAGCAGTGCCTTTAGCATTCTGATCACGATGAAGATTTTTTTTTTTTTAGAAAAAATCTTTCACCATCCCGCTTAAGTATTATCCCTTAAGTGTATATTTTTATTTATAAAAAACAACTATACAATTAAACGTGTTAATTTGCACAATTTGAATCTATAATTAATACATACGTCCTACATGTGATATTCATCAATAATAATAATAATAATATGATATGCAGGGCTTTTTGACCGCCAATATGGCGGCGGTAGAAAATGTGACGTCACATGAAAACCCTCAGTTGGGGCCTGTCGCTGTCTGGCCTGGTGTCTATTGGCGTCACCTCATGTGCGCCGTCTGACGTATTTTGTGAGCGGTCCAAGAAGCGAGGGAGAGTGCGTCCATTTCTAGACCGGTTTGTTGGATTATCTATCTCTGTTTCCTCAAAGTTTTATTGTACACAATGGAAAAAAATATGTTTTCCCAAAGAGCATCTACTGGGTCAGCCCGCAGGTCAACCGGTCCCTCAGGCTCTCGAGGCAGGAACAGTTTAGCACCCTCGGTAGCATCTGTGATCTTCTCTCCGGTACGAAGGACTTCATTACTGGCGAGGTGAGTGCCATTGCATTGAACTTGTTTATTCTAAAGGTGTGTTAAAATTCTACCTCACTCTGAGTTCACCCCTAGTCTCTATAAGTCTTCTAAATGACTGATTAATACGACTAATATAATGTAGAAAACCCTTATGTCATTACTGCCATGGTACTGTTACAAAAATAAGAATGGGGTTGTTAAGTCTGTATTTATTGATTTAAATACAGTCTTACGTGATAATTTACTATGCCCGGAGACAGTAGTAACATTGCCAATATCTTTAGGGCTTGAAATTAACTTTCTCATCCACCACTAGATATCAGGGATAATGGTTAGAAAAGTCCTACCGCACCACACACATTCTGCAGTCGGCCTCCCAAACTCTCCCACATTTCCCACGACATCGGGAATCGGGGCTCTTCATTGGCAACAATTATAGATTAGATTATCGTAAATTAGTCATTCATATAATACACATAAACAAATGACTCACTGTATTTCTGGTTTATGGGCTAGCTCTTACATAATCCATTTACATACGTAGACATAGGGCTCTATTCTGATGACATGAGTGCAAATGCATTTAGATAGTAGGCTGCTGCGTTGCATGAAAAAAAAGTTCAACTGCATGAAGATTATAAGAAAATGACGAGAGAGTAAGTACACACCTTTATGGTAATAGTAGACTACAATATTTCCGTTTAATATGCTGTTTTCTGTGTTGTGGACATTAAGAAGTGTTCTTGGGTGCTTGGTGCCTATGTAAAATACAACTGGAGCTTGCAGAGGGGATACCCCTCGTTGGGCTTTTGCAGATAAATAAGCTTCCCAACGCAATTTTACACCTTAAATTCAAGGCTAATTATCCAACATAAATAAATACGTATGCACTGACTGAATAATAAGCATGCAAATAAGAAGCTGGAAATCTAGGAAGCCAACTTCAGCCTCGTGTATTTTCTTTTGTTTGGGAGATTTTTTTTTTTTTTTTTTTTTGCTTGTTTTTTTTTTTTTTTAAACCTATTATTACTGCTACTTTGGTCTACTTTGCTGTGTCCCCAGATTTGGCAAAGATCGTCACCTTATTTTATTCCTATATTTGATTATTGGTAATTTACAACGAATATTGTTCAGGTTCTTAGGTTTTGTATTTATTTATTTATTGCAGTTTTGCTTCTTTGACTTTCTCGTTCTGTCTGAGTTGCTGAAAATATCAACGTTCCCGATTATGATGTTAAATAAACCTGCTCTCTGCAAGTTTAACGCAGTGCTCTATTGACTTTTCGGGATCATACTGCGCTGTCATCAGAATCACTTAGGCAAATATGTTAAGGATGCCACGCCCCAAAATGTACAGTGCCGTGAAAAAGTATTTGCCCCGTCTGATTTTATGCATGTTTGCAAATTTTTGACACTAAATGTTATCAGATCTTCAACCAAAATCTAATATTAGATAAAAGGGAACCTGAGTGAACAAGTAGCACATTTTTTATAGTTATTGCATTTATTTAGTAAAAAGTTATGCAACACCCAATGTCCCCTTGTGAAAAAGTAATCGCCCCCTTAAAGTCAATAACTGGTTACGCCCCCTTTAGCAGCAATAACTGCAACCAAACGCTTCCTGTAGTTATTGATCAGTCTCTCACAGCGCCATGGAGGAATTTTGGCCTACTCCTTAAAGCAGAACTGCTTCAACTCAGTGACATTTGTGGGTTTTCGAGCATAAATTGCTCGTTTCAGGTTCTGTCACATCTCAATGGGGTTTAGGTCTGGACTTTGACTGGGCCATTCCAAAACTTTAAATTTCTTGTTCTTCAACTATTCTGATATAGACTTGCTTGTGTGTTTCGGATCATTCTCTTGCTGCATGACCCAGCTGCGCTTCAGCTCGCGGACAGATGGCCTGACATTCTCCTATAGAATTCTCTGATACTTAACAGAATTCATGGTTCCTTCAATGATGGCAAGTAGTCCAGGTCCTGATGCAGCAAAGCATCCCCAAATCATGACACTACCACCATCATGCTTGACCATTGGTATGAGGTTTACTATGGAATGCAGCGTTTGGTTTTCGCCAGACGTAACGGGGCCCACGTTGGCCAAAAAGTTCCACTTTTGACTCATCTGTCCATAGAACATTGTTCCAGAACTCTTGAGGATCATCCAGGTGCTTTTTGTCAAACTTGAGACGAGCATTCATGTTAGTGAGCAGTGGTTTCCACCTTGCTACTCTGCCATGAATCTCATTTTTGCCCAGTGTCTTTCTGAGGGTGGTGTCATGAACGCTGACCTTAGCGGAGACGAGAGAGGCCTGCAGATCTTTGGATGTTGTTCTAGGGTTCTTTGTGACTTCCTGGACGATTTTACACCTTGCTCGTGGTGAGATTTAGGCAGGACTGCCACTCCTGGGAAGATTCAGTACTATCCCAAACTTTCTACTTGGACAATATGGCTCTGACTGGTTTGGTGGCGCCCCAGAGCCTTAGAAATGGCTATGTAACCCTTTCCAGACTGATAAGCATCAACAACTTTTTTTTTGCCTGGAGGTCTTCAGGAATCTCTTTTGATCGTGGCATGATGTGCCTCTAGAACCTGTGTGCTGACAACTTCACTCTGATCATAAGGGCCAAAGTTAGTCAGATTTATATTGGGCAGGGCTGGCCCAAATCAGGCCTGATTGTTAACAAAAGTACTTAAACAGCTGACCCTAACTATCCCTTTAATTGGGTTTAGTTAACTGGGGGGGCGGGGGACGGGGGGAGGGCAATAACTTTTTCACACCTGAAGATTGCGTGTTTGATTACCTTGCACGCCAAACAAAATAACCACTAAACGTGACTTCCTCAATATACTACTACATCCCACAAAAAGAGCTGACCAAATTCAATGTGAAAAATGTGCAAAAATCAGACAGGGGGCAAATACTTTTTCACTACACTGTATGCCAACATGTGGCGCTGGGGCAGGCGCTCTCTCTTACAGCACAGAACGTGTCTGCAGAATTCCATTTCAGTGTAGTCGGTGTTTTTTACGCCTCCACTCTATTCATGCGCCTCAGAATCGAGGGCAAGCTCTGGTCACGCTTGCACTCGCATTTGCGCTGTGATCAGAATAGAGCCCATAGAGTTCAACTAATATTTTAATCCACTGCTTTTCTGCTTCACCACTACAATATGTTTCTCAGTATCACTTTTTCTCTTCTCTCTGTACCTTCTACACTTCTGTGCATTTTCTTTAGTTTTCATGGCCTGTAAAATGGTAATAGATTGTAAATCTACCTAATGGCAACATGCTGCCCTTTGAATTGCCACTGACCTCTACCACTCTGTAATACAAATGATGAGCTTGTTCAGCTAAATTTAAATTGGTTCAATAACATACAAACAAAAACATTGAACAACAAATAATTGCTCTAAGTATTGAAACAAATAAAATTATTTAAACAATAAAATCATTTGTACCATATAATATGAAGCCAGGACAGCAACTGACATAGTTATTTGCAAATTGCATGTGTGTGTATCTGTATATGTATATATATATATATATATATATATATATATATATATATATATATATATATATATATATATATATATATAATATAACACACATACAGTGCCTATAGAAAGTCTACACCCCCTTGAACTTTTTTCACATTTTGTTGTGTCAGTGCCTCAGAGTTTCATGCATTTAAATGAGGATTTTTTTTCCCACTTATCTACACATTATACTCCACACTGTTAAGGGGAAATATTATATATTATATTAAATATTATATTTTAAAAATACAAAATTGAAAGATCATAATTGGATAAGTCTCCACCCCCCTGAGTTAGTACTTGGTGGAAACACCTTTGGCAGCAATTATAGCTGTGAGTCTGTTGGGATAGGTCTCTACCAACTTTGCACATCTAGATTTGGCAATATTTGACCATTCTTCTTTACAAAACTGTTCAAGATCTGTCAAGTTCCTTGGGGAGCATTAATGGACAGCAATCTTCAAGTCACACAAATTTTCGATTGGATTTAGGTCCGGGTTCTGACTGGGCCACTCAAGGACATTTACCTTTTTGTTCCTTAGCCACTCCAGTGTAGCTTTGGCTGTGTGATTTGGGTCATTGTCATGCTGAAATGTGAACTTCCGTTCCAGTTTCAGCTTTCTTGCAGAGAGCAGCAGGTTTTCCTCAAGGACTTCTCTATACTTTGCTCCATTCATTTCCCCTTCTATCCTGAAAAGTGCCCTAGTCCCTGCTGATGAGAAACATCCGCATAACATGACACAGCCACCACCATGCTTCACAGTAAGGATGGTGTTCTTTGGGTGATGCACTGTGTTGGGTTTTATTTTCGTCGGACCATGGCTACAGAATCTCCTGAGCTTTTTGCATACTTCAAACAGGAGGGTTTTCTTGAGTAATGGCTTCCTTCTTGCCACCCTACCATACAGGCCAGATTTGTGGAGTGCTTGAGATATTGTTGTCACATGCACACTTTGACCAGTCTTGGCCATTAAAGCCTGTAGCTCTTGCAAAGTTGCCATTGGCCTCTTGGTAGCCTCTGATCAGTCTCCTTCTTGCTTGGTCATCCAGTTTGGAGGGTCTTCGTGGTGTCATACACCTTCCACTTCTTAATAATCGTCTTGTCTGTGCTCCAATGGATATTCAAGGCCTTTGATATTTTTTATACCCATCCCCTGACCTGTGCCTTTCAACAACTTTGTCCTGGAGTTCTTTTGAAAGTGTCTTGGTTAAGTCTTTGCTTTGTAATGCACCACCCAGCAGAGGGAACCTACAGGAACTGCTGAATTTATCCTAAAATCATGTGAATCACTACAATTTAATACAGGTGGAGGCCACTTAACTTGTTGTGTGATTTTTGAAGGTGATTGGTTACACCTGAGCTAATTTAACATTGCTATTACAAGGGGACTGGACACTTATCCAACCAACACTTTCAGTTTTTATTTTTAATTTTCTACAAATTCATAGAATTTTTTTTTCACTTGGAAGTTTAATTCCAGACTAAGGCAACACAAGGTGAAAATTTTGAAAGGGGGTGTAGACTTTCTATAGGAGGTATGAATTTTCTAATGTAGGTATGAACTAACATCGGTAGAACTTTTGGTAATAGCATACTTTTTGTATTATTGCATGGCGTCACTCTGGTCCCAACTGCATGCAATTATATGTCAACTGGAATTAAATAGTTTTTTTTTAGATTTGAAGTAATTGTAGGACAAAGCACTGAACTGCCACCCTTGAGCTTGTGTCACACTGTACCACCCTATATTTAGCTTCTATAGGGATTAACAAGAAACAGTCTGGTGTTCTGGCAGGATAAATGTTCTTCCCCTGAATGTTGGTTTTGAAAATGCTTTTAAAATCTTTTATTGTCTCTTAACTTAAAGTTGGAGTCCATTCTGGTATACTCCATCACAATATACATACAATTATATAATGCAATAAAGGCAAAAAAATAACAAATTTGTTTCTATTGTAGAGGAACACCCACAAGAGCAGCACAGAATCCAGCTACCAATGAAGCTGTAAACTATGATGTCAAGACGTTTGGATCTTCACTTCCTGTGAAAGTGATGGAAGCGCTCACGATGGCAGAAGGTAGGTTGTCCACTAATGTGTTATACCCGCAACATAACCTGACGTCCCAATTACTGATGCTAACGGCTCATTTGAAAAACATCCAAATGTTTTCTTAAAGTAATTGTAGCTAATCCTACCTGCTTTGCACTTCCATTAGCTGAATGGGTCTCAGGTATGCAGTTTTAAGAAACACATCTTGGTTGTAAAACATGATATCTGTTTCTTCTTTCATTCTTTGTGTGTCACTCCTGCATTTCCTGTTTTGCTATGCCCCAATATGATGAAGAGGTAGGCAGCAGGTCCCTCTTATATGCTCTTTTTTCTAGTCATTCTTATTTGTGGGTCATTTCACCTCTTCTACAGCAGCTTGTTGGTTAATGACAGGAAAGAAGCAATTGAAGGGGTAGAACAATTTCACCCACCAGGTGAAATAACCAAACGAATGCATGGCTTGCAAACAAAGATTTCTTTAACCAAAGTGTAGTATTACATATCATGTTATAAATTAAAAGTACGTGTTTACTAGAACATGTTTCTTTTCAAATGGGACAGTTGCGACTTACATCAGAAATGGAAGTCCACAACCTGTAAGAGTTATGGAATTTAGTTAGCTTCAATAACAGTACAATTCAGGTAGGCCTAATTTTATATAGTACAGAACAGGTGTAGCTTACATTGTAGACAGTCACAGTCTCCTGTGGTGCTGTTCAGCGGAATGTTTTGCATTCCACAGTAATCCGTGAATTTAGCTGACCGAGAAAAAAACCATTGGAGCAACATAACCTAAGAACAATTGTTCATTTGGACATTTCACATCACATTGAACATTGTTCTTGTTTACACAATGTTGATTTTGTGCGTTTTTACATGTTACAGCTGAAGATCAATTAACTGTCCGAGTAGATGAGCGTGGATGGGCTTGGCTGGTCTTTGGGGAGAAACTGATTATTTGGAAAATCGGACAGACGGCTGTGGCTAAGGTAAATAGGCTGTATCTGCATCTTGTTCTGATCCACTCTGCTGGACAGACTTTATCAATTTTTCTTTTGTTGACTTGTGTTGGATAAGGTGTTGCAAAGTACCCTTCAGTGTTTACAACAAAACACACTGCTAACCATTGCTGTCTCCTGTGCTGTTGCTGAAATATCGTTTTCAACATAAATATCCATTGTTTTGATGATTTTATTCACGTATCTTGGTTATAAACCAACTGGGGAAGAAACAGTGTTATCTTCACATTTACACATTTTACACATCTTACACATTTGGAACTCCTGTTAGCAAAAAGGTATGTGATGGTGTTCTAGTGTAGCTCACAGGATGATGTGTAGCTCACATGATGCGACTCGGAGGGTGGTGGGGTTGCTGGGCAGCTCGGAGGGTGGTGGGGTTGCTGGGCAGCTCGGAGGGTGGTGGTGTTAGTTAGGGCTGGGACGATAGTGGTTTTTTTTTTTTTTTTTTTTTTTTTTTTTTTTTTTTTTTTATCGATGCATCGTTTTCGTAAGACTCTGATGTCTTGACAGCAACCTGACTAACGAAAAAAAAACTCCCAACTGGGAACACAAGAATAACTATTTGCAAGTCCAACGTAACAAAGTCTTTGCTCTCTCCAGAGCTTATTTTCTGCTCTTATTCAGAAATATTATGGCATCCACATTCCCCAGTTTCAAAGAACGGAGTCTGTCCACAACGATTCCTGCTTTGCTGAACACACGCTCGCATGGGACCGATGTTGCAGGGATTACTTAACATGTTCTTTGCCAAGACTGCTAGGTTGGGGAAGCAGGTCTGGCTATTTTTTCCATGAAATCAGTGGGACTTTGCTGATGTTTAGTGGAGTTTCAGAAGCATAGTTATCTCTTGTTGGATTAAGGTTTCCTTGGAAGTAGTGTGTGTTTGTTGCCGACCACGAAGTGACAATTCCATTGTTTGTTCGGTCTTCGTTTTTGTTTTAACAGGGAAGTCCTCTGTGCTGCACTCACTTGTACAGGCTCGATTTCCATCATTTTCGAAGTTGTCCTCCACCAGCCTCACTAGTTTGGAAAACAGTGCTTCAGACATGCAGGCTTTGGCCAATTTGGAAAGGAAATCCAGATGGCAATTGTGGGGTCAAGAAGTGACACAAAAGCAGTGGCATAACCTCATTACTTGGGTCATTCAGCTGATGTAAACAAAATTGCTGAGGCAAATTATGCACTAGATTTTCTCTCAATTAGCAAATCATTTGAATTTGAAGAAGACTGTGTCTCCTCTTCATCAGGAACTTCAGTCAGTCTGTATTTTATCCCTGTTGGAAGTGGGTACAAAGAACTAGCTGTAATGTTTTTCTTTGCTCTCAAAAGTACTGTAACCAGTTTGAATGTAGAGGTAGTATCTCAGTCATTAGCTTTCACTGCTAATGTGAGATATGAAGTAGCCGCGTCAGACTTTTTGGTAAAATCTGGGTTTGACAAAATAGCATGAAAATCACATGATTTCAGGATAAATTCAGCAGTTCCTGTAGGTTCCCTCTGCTGGGTGGTGCATTTCAAAGCAAAGACTCAACCAAGGCTTTCAAAAGAACTCTGGGACAAAGTTGTTGAAAGGCACAGATCGGGGGATGGGTATAAATAAAATATCAAAGGCCTTGAATATCCCTTGGAGCACATTCAAGACGATTATTAAGAAGTGGAAGGTGTATTGCACCACGAAGACCCTGCCTAGATCAAGAGCTACAAGCTTTTATGGCCAAGACTGGTCAAAGTGTGCAAGTGACAACAATATCCCAAGCACTCCACAAATCTGGCCTGTATGGTAGGGTGGCAAGAAGGAAGCCATTACTCAAGTAAGCCCACCTTGAATCCCGTTTTGAAGTATGCAAAAAAAAAACACTCGAGAGTCTGTAGCCTTGTGGCAAAAAGTTCTGTGGGCTGACAAAACTAAAATGGAACTTTTTGGCCTAAATGCAAAGTGTTATTTAAATGCATGAAACTCTAAGGCACTGACACAGCAAAATGTGAAAAACGTTCAAGGGGGTGTAGACTTTCTATAGGCATTGTAATAAACCGTGTTCTACCTTGTTTGTACATCCTGTATTAACTTGAGTGGTGCTGGAAAGCAAAGACATATGCTCTTCACACGTTGGCCCCGTTGTCATGAACACAAGCTATTACTTTTGTAGCCACTTTAAACTCTGTGTTTATCGGATTGATCGCTTCTGTGAAATTCACAGCTGTGTGTCTCTTATGTAACTTTCGTGTCACTAATACTTTTGACTCGCGTTCCCAGTTTTGCTTAATGTAATGGCAATCATTCCTGAATTAAATTCTGTCCTAAGCTTTTCCTTTGCAGTTTCTTAGTTATGCACGTAATGAATTTGGCGATTGTCTTTCGACAGGGCATTTTATAGCCTGGAGCAAGATTCACGTCAGAATTTTAAACGCAGCTCCCTCTGCTATACTAACAGGTCTGGTATCTTCTGTGACAACATCCACTATCAGGCCTGTTATTTAATTTGCTCTGACACTTTTTGGATCAACTTTCTTTTCAAAATAAGCTGTCACTGAAGGTGTTGCTTCCTTTTGTTTTTTACTTGTGTTCCCGCTGTCGTATTTTGTTGGGTTCTGTCTTACTAAATGATCCCACAGATTGGTGGTATTGCCACAGAAGCTCATTAAAATGTCACAAACAATGCATTTTACCTTTCCATTTTGTTCTTTTTAAAAAAAAAAAACTTCCAAACGTTTGACGGCATTATTTAAAATTTAATTGAATCGACAATTTAACTAGCAAAATCTGTTTCTGAAATGCGGTGTACATCTAGTCTCTTTTACTCTGAAAACTTACGTGCTGCATAGGCTTCATTCGGCTCGTATCTGTCTTGCTTGGCCATTGAATGATTTTCTTGGCTAGACTAGAGACCTGTGCTTTACGTCTTTTTGATGGTTTGACAGGGTCTGACATTGGACTGGAAAGGGAAGATTGTAATGTCGGACCTGGGGTTAAATATCGTAATAAAACAAAAAAAAAAAGAAAGTTCAGTTATATTGTCTATTACAAAATATTGTCCTGCCTTTTACTTGAAGGTAAAGTCTGCCCTTTTGTTTTTCTGTGCTGTGAATTGGTAGGGATGGGAATTTTAAACGTATGAACTCCAAAGTGGTGGTTAAACATTGAATAATGTGCTAGACGTATAATTGTTCATGTGACAAATTTCACCAAACACATATTTTTCAATGTTTTAATTTTAGTAATTTATCGTCCTATACAGCAGTCCGTCGTGTATCCTACTGCTGTGGTGCAAACAGCACGGGCGGATATTATAAAATGAAGGGGTCTGGCAATTGCCTCCAAGTAGCTTTTCTAATTGGTGCAACAGAAAGATTGACACTGGGGCAGGTTTTATTCTCTGTTGATCTGATGCTTCATTGGTGCACTCTGTAAATGGCATGGTATGGTATCAACTCCGCAGTCTAATAAAATTAATGTCAAGTGTTTTTTTTGTGAAGTTTGTTATTTAATAAAAGGGCAGATCTTTACAAAGCAAAGCCACGTTTGGAAGTATTTTGAGGAACCGGACAAGAACCGTTGTATGCAAATAAATATGCCAAACAAATTTGCTGTACCACAAAAACACGTTTAATGCTTCACCATTTGAAATGAGAACCATTCAGAAATGACTGTGGATGCGCTTCGGAGGACAGCGTGTGTTTATCTTCGCCTTCCCGAGTCAGCGCAAGGGTGGTAGCGGTGAGCTGAGCCTAAATAATAATTGGGAATTTCAAATTGGGAGAATTTATTGGCAACTACTAAATTTAAAAAAAACAAAAAAAAAGAAATGACTGTGGATGAAGTTACTGATGGCAATAAAAAGCTCTGCCAGATTTAGGTCGGGGCTCTGACTGGGCCACTCAAGGATGTTTACCTTTTTGTTCCTTAGCCACTCCAGTGTAGCTTTGGCTGTGTGCTTTGGGTCATTGTCATGCTGAAAGGTGAACTTCCATCCCAGTTTCAGCTTTCTTGCAGAAGGCAGCAGGTTTTTCTCAATACCTTCTCTATAC
The DNA here is from genome assembly GCF_017654505.1 of Polyodon spathula. NCBI lineage: Eukaryota > Metazoa > Chordata > Actinopteri > Acipenseriformes > Polyodontidae > Polyodon > Polyodon spathula. The sequence goes on from NC_054539.1 coordinate 36,125,555, forward strand.
TTTGCTCCATTCATTTTCCCTTCTATCCTGACAAGTGCCCCAGTCCCTGCCGATGAGAAACATCCCCATAACATGATGCTGCCACCACCATGCTTCACAGTAGGGATGGTGTTCTTTGGGTAATGCGCTGTGTTGGGTTTGCACCAAACATAACTCTATGCATTTAGGCCAAAAAGTTCCATTTTAGTTTCGTCAGACCACAAAACTTTTTGCCACATGGCTACATAATCTCCTCAGTGTTTTTTTGCATACTTCAAAACGGGATTCAGGGTGGCCTTTCTTGAGTAATGACTTCTTTCTTGCCATCCTACCATCCTGCCAGATTTGTGGAGTGCTTGGGATATTGTTGTCACATGCACACTTTGACCAGTCTTGGCCATAAAAACCTGTAGCTCTTGCAAAGTTGCCATTGGCCTCTTGTTAGCCTCTCTGATTAGTCTCCTTCTTGCTTGGTCATCCAGTTTGGAGGGACGGCCTGATCTAGGCAGGGTCTACGTGGTGCAATACACCTTTCATTTCTTAATAATCATCTTGACCGTGCTCCAAGCGATTATCAAGGGCTTTGAGATTATATATATATATATATATATATATATATATATATATATATATATATATATATATATATATATATATATATATATATATATATATATATATAAAATAAATTTCTACCTAAATCGATTTTGCAAAATTCACTTTCAGGGGCCAATGCACTATGGACCAATACACATTTAACGTTGTTGTTTACAATTCAAATGAGCCTATCAGCGCGTCTGTACTGCTTTTCTGTGACCTGTACTGTGCAGTAGGAGGTGGGACAAAGATGGTGCTGCATTGTTTTCATTTAGGTTGCTAAAATCTAGTTTTCAGCATTGGAGGTAAAATACTAGACAAAAAAAAACCAAAGTATATTTCGGCTGATGATCATTTCAAGATATTTCCCAAATAAACTGTATATGCAGATTCAGGTAGTTGTTTTTCATATCTTAATGTATCTTTGGAAAAATATGATCAGCCGCTGTTTAGCTTCAGAGTCACACATTAAACAAAAGGCTACCACAGAGGCTGCTGACCAGAGCATAATCAGTACTGAAATGATCTAGCACAGCCACCTCTCTTCAATCTGCTGCTTACTTTTCACAGTTAGAATTTTAGACACAAATAGGCATGTTCTCTTTGTTTTGACACGGTACTAATATAATAAATTATTGCGTGGGACAAATAATACGACAACGAACATGCTGCATACATTGCCTTTAATAAAGTATGCCAGATGCCCGTTGGTAACTGAGTTTTGGGGCTGTTTCTAATTGATTTCCACATCTATATAACTTGACAAGCTTTGCCTTACACTTCACTTCCAACCAGTTCAGTGGATGCAGAACGTGCAGTTTCAATGTATGGACAAGTGTAGTGCTGGGGGATGCTACATGCTTGCCTTTAACAAATGACAGCACTGTTTTAGTAAGGAAGCAAGTACCTCTATGTTTAGGTTTATTTAATGTTTAACCCTTTGAATAGTGCATTTTAGAATGTTTTGATGGGCCCACTGGATTAAGTTTTTTAATTTTTCATATTTACGCTCCTCACATCGACACATTTGTTAGTAGGCCTATTAGCAATTTATTTCACAATGAAAATATTTAAACTATTTCTTACAGTAAATAAACAAATAAATATTAATTGTTATTTTGTCAGATAGATTTTGATAAATAACAGGCAATGACTAAAGAGAGAGAGCAAATAAACTGTAAAACAATAAAACCAAATAAAATTAAAACTAGAAGTTAAACAGCAGCTCTCCCTCCTCACTCAATGAGCACAAGGCGTCTCCCACACACCACCTCTCCTGAAAGCCGTCCAGGTTACTGATCATTTTAAAATAATTTTAAAATCCACCATTACCTGACTAACTACTAATGTACGAAAAAGTCTGACAACATCTATTAGTCCTGCCTCTAAAATCTTATTTTTCCTGGATTTTAAAATGGCCAATTCTGCCTGCCCAAAAATTAGTTAATTAAAACACTCCTATTCCTTGTTTTAAAACTATAGGGGAACCCAAAAATAAAAATCTCCTTGCTGAGTCACCCCAAGAGCTTGCAGGAGATGAAAGAATGACCCCAGCCTGACACAGTCACTGAACGTGTGGAACACTGTCTCCTTCTCCCCACAGAAACAGCACTCAGCACTGATGCTGGGGTCCACTCTGTGGAGGAACCTGCCTGTAGAAACAGCACAGTGCAGGATCCTCCACTGCAGGTCCCCTGCTCTCTTGGTGAGGGGCCGTTTATACAACACCCTCCATACCGGCTCACTCTCTTCCGCTACCTGTAAATGGCTTCTCCATTTTTTTTTTTTCCCACAGTCCCTTTTAGCTGTTTGGACTGGACTATTTTAACGTGCAGCTCGTACAGTTTTTTTCCCCTCTGCTGTATGGAGAGCTATATTTTTACCTACTAACTACTTTACCTATTCTCGCTCCATCCCCGTCCTCTTCCTCACCTAAAACTGGGGATAGACAAACTGTAGGTAAAAATGGGTCCCCTCCCTGATCGGACCTCCCAGCTAGCCCCTCCCCCAAAGCCTCCTTGAGCTTCGGGTTGAGAGAGTTCTTCAGTTAATTTATCATTCTCTCAGCCAGCCACTCCGAGTGCCAGCCCGCTGCCTGGCCAGCTGAGCCGCTGAGATCTAACAGGGGTGGCCTAACTCAATCAAATGAACCAGTCGGGCTACACCGGCCTTAACAAAACTGGCACACGGCAAACCCAACCTGAAAAAACTGAATGTGGAAAAATAGACTGCCCTGTCACTGACCCCTCCTACCTCTCCACTCTTAATGTTTGCCACATTTTAAAAATATTAACATAAAAATAGGGGAGACCTGTCTTATCTAACCTGACAAAATCAATTAAAAATAAGTTCCGATCTAGCCCCATTCCTCCTACTCTTCTTGGAAATAAAAAGCTATCTCTCTTCAGTGAGCACCTTCCTCAGCGTACAGGAGCCTTTTCACCTCCTGCTGTCTGAAGGCTATTACCCTGCTGGCAATGCTGACCAGGCCTTGCCCCGCTTCATCAGTGGGGAGGTACAGAACTGCCAGCCTCAGCCAGTGTGTCCTGCTCCAGAAGAAATCCAGCAGTATTTTCTGAGTCTCCTCTACCATTCCCCATCCAGACATGCCAGCATGTGCCATAACATGGAGGCCACCAAATTATTGATGACCAGGACCCTCCCCTTGAATGACAGCTGAGCCAGCAGCCCCTGCCAGCTGTGCAGCCACCCCTCACCTTATCCACCAGGCCCTCCCAGTTTCTCTGCATGAACAGCTCTGTCCAAAGAACACCCCCAGCACCTTAATCCCAGTCCTATCCCACTGCAGGGCCTGAGGCAGCATGGGGGTCCCCCCTCTTGCCAACCACCTGACAGGAACATGTTGCATTTTGTCCAGTTTCTGTGCTGATGATGCTCTCTGAAACACTGCCAAGCTCTCCTTCAGGGTCTGGACGTCCCCATCACTGCATACAAACACGTTCACATCATCAGCGTAGGCTGATACTTTCACAGAGACAGGGATGGGTGAGGCAAGCACTGCCCAGCCAGATAACCTGTCCCTCAGAAGGTGCAACAGTAGCTCTTATAGACAACGAGTACAGCATGCCAGACAGAGAGCAGCCCTGTCTAATGCCCCTCTCACCGCGAAAGGTTTGCATTATTAATCTTTAAAACATTAGAGTATAAAAGCTCTATGTAAGAGATAAAAACAGGGCCAAACCCAAAGGCTTCCAGGACTTTCACAAGGTAGGTGTGGTCGACCCTATCAAAAGCCTTCTCTTTTCCTTCCCAGCGACAGCGAGTGGAAGCGACAGCGAGTGGGAGAAGTACAGCGTGGAAAAGTACAGAGCAGTTTCGAAGCAGAAAGGAGAAATTGCATCTTGAATTGCTTTAATCAGAAAACAGAGGACATTGGGGAAACACAGCCGCGTGTGTTTTTCTGATAACAAACAAGCTGAAACTCGGAGCAGCTGATTCAAATTCAGCGCCGTTTTGAGACACGGGCGAGGGGAGGAGCCGACAGCACAGCAGAACAACGCAGTTAAACGAGGCAGTCTTCCCAGCGACAGCGAGTGGAAGCGACAGCGAGTGGGAGAAGTACAGCGTGGAAAAGTACAGAGCAGTTTCGAAGCAGAAAGGAGAAATTGCATCTTGAATTGCTTTAATCAGAAAACAGAGGACATTGGGGAAACACAGCCGCGTGTGTTTTTCTGATAACAAACAAGCTGAAACTCGGAGCAGCTGATTCAAATTCAGCGCCGTTTTGAGACACGGGCGAGGGGAGGAGCCGACAGCACAGCAGAACAACGCAGTTAAACGAGGCAGTCTTCCCAGCGACAGCGAGTGGAAGCGACAGCGAGTGGGAGAAGTACAGCGTGGAAAAGTACAGAGCAGTTTCGAAGCAGTTTGAAAGCAGGTTGACGGCTGCAGAAGAAACTAAACTTCAAAAAAAAAAAACCCTCAACATGGTCTTCAAGCCAGTAATCTGTGACACCTGCTTGATGTGGGAAATCCGAGAAAACCCAGCGGAGCTAAACCAAGTGTGCGTAAAGTGCCGCGCGATCCAGGATTTGCATAAACTAGTAAGCGTGCTAGAAATGGAGCTGGAAGAAGTGAGACAGCATCAGGATCTTGAGGAACTGGCACACCCACAATTCATGGAAGTCTGCATCACCCCTAACAGACTGAAAGCCACCAGGGAGATAGAAGGTCAGAACAGCTGGGTTCAGGTAGGCAGAAGCAGGGAAAAAAAGAAACTTCGTCAAACACCACCAGAAATCAAAACAACCAACAGATTTGAGTCACTTCAGAATTGTGATGAGTTTATTTAGATTTCCAGAAAGCTTTTGACAAAGTCCCGCACAAAAGATTAATTCTCAAACTGAACGCAGTTGGGATTCAAGGAAACACATGTACATGGATTAGGGAGTGGTTAACATGTAGAAAACAGAAAGTACTGATTAGAGGAAAAACCTCAGAATGGAGTGTGGTAACCAGCGGTGTACCACAGGGATCAGTATTAGGTCCTCTGCTATTCCTAATCTACATTAATGATTTAGATTCTGGTATAGTAAGCAAACTTGTTAAATTTGCAGACGACACAAAAGTAGGAGGAGTGGCAAACACTGTTGCAGCAGCAAAGGTCATTCAAAATGATCTAGACAAGATTCAGAACTGGGCAGATACATGGCAAATGACATTTAATAGAGAAAAGTGTAAGGTACTGCACGCAGGAAATAAAAATGTACATTATACATATCATATGGGAGATATTGAAATTGGAGAAGGAATCTATGAAAAAGACCTAGGAGTTTTTGTTGACTCAGAAATGTCTTCATCTAGGCAATGTGGGGAAGCTATAAAAAAGGCTAACAAGATGCTCGGATACATTGTGAAAAGTGTTGAATTTAAATCAAGGGAAGTAATGTTAAAACTGTACAATGCACTTGTAAGACCTCATCTTGAATATTGTGTGCAGTTCTGGTCACCTCGCTATAAAAAAGATATTGCTGCTCTAGAAAGAGTGCAAAGAAGAGCGACCAGAATTATTCCGGGCTTAAAAGGCATGTCATATGCAGACAGTCTAAAAGAATTGAATCTGTTCAGTCTTGAACAAAGAAGACTACGTGGCGACCTAATTCAAGCATTCAAAATTCTAAAAGGTATTGACAGTGTCGACGCAAGGGACTTTTTCAGCCTGAAAAAAGAAACAAGGACCAGGGGTCACAAATGGAGTTTAGAAAAAGGGGCATTCAGAACAGAAAATAGGAGACACTTTTTTACACAGAGAATTGTGAGGGTCTGGAATCAACTCCCCAGTAATGTTGTTGAAGCTGACACCCTGGGATCCTTCAAGAAGCTGCTTGATGAGATTTTGGAATCAATAAGCTACTAACAACCAAACGAGCAAGATGGGCCGAATGGCCTCCTCTCGTTTGTAAACTTTCTTATGTTCTTATGTTCTTGATCAAGGTAGACCAATCCCACATTAAAATGACACGTTTCGCTCAGAGTTAAAAACAGGTTATCAAATAGATATTCCAGGGATGCAATTACTTTGATCTTTGTGTATTATTGTACTTATACATTTAAGTCTATTTGCGAGATACTTGGGAATTATTTTCGAATCGACACATAACAGCGCAACAGGTTTCCAGTTCTTGAAAGGCAGAGGTCTCCTTTCTTGGGCAGCAGTGTGCTCACCCTGCGGCAGCTGAGAGGCAGTTCTTTTTTCTCCAGACTCTCCTTTAGCACCTGGATGAAGTCCTCCCCGATCACCTGCCAGAAATGTTTGAAAAACTCAGCGGGGAGGCCATCTATCCAGGCGCCTTCCAACTGGAGAGCTGTGTCATTGCAGCGGTCAGTTCCTTGAAGGTCATCTCCTGTATCCAGTCCACTCAGCTCCTCCTCACGCAGGCTGGGTAGATCCTGGAGCAGGGTCTCTGTGTCATCAGGATCACACTGTTCTTTTGTGAATAGCTGCTTGTAGAACTGCACAGCCGCCTCTCTGCTGTGTAGTTCTCTGCCACAGGGCGTCCGCACACTCCTCAGCTGCTGGCTGCACACTCTCTTCTTCTCCAGGCCAAAGAAGAAGGAAGTGTGTCCCTCAGCTCCATGAAGCGAGAACGCACCAACTCCCCCTTCACCTTCTCCTCCAGCAAGTTGCCCAACACATTTCTTTTTTCTTTTCTTTTTTGTAAGGTTTGCTCATTAGAGTGATCGTCGTTATTTTCTAAATTTACTGTTTTTGCCTCCAGAGTGTACTGCTGACACAACCACCTTGTGTACCCACCACTGCCTTAAATCTTGATAAATGTTTCTTTTGTTTTTGCCAGACAAAAGTCTTTAAAACCACTTCCAGATTTGCAGTCTTTTAATGATTGAATATTTAAAATGCCAATTAGAAGATTTGTGCCCTTTAGTTGGAATCAGTATATTAACTAACAGGTAGTGGTGGTCCGACTATTGGGAATGATACTTGCCCCTACAAAAAAATTGAGGTCACAACGGAATGAATAAAACTGGTCCAGTCGTGCTCTAGAAATGTAGTTATTACGAGACTGGGACCAGGTGTACTTATTAAACAATACAGTTCTTTCTCTTCCTGTATTTTGTGCATAATTATTTATAAAAGTAAAGTTAAAACCAGCTATTTGTGTCTACTTTTAAAAGCCGCCCTTTCTCAATCTCTTCAACTTGCTTTATACTGACACCCAGGTCTGATTTAAAAAGCACCGCTACTCCCGCGCTGGTGCTGGAGCCGTGACTAAACACACACTGACCTCCCCACTCTGACAGCCAGACTGCCTCGTTCTCCTGCTCAATGTGCATCTTCTGCAACATCACAACCCCAGCACTTTTCTGCTTTAAAAAAATCAAATAACTGCTCTTTTAAAAGAAATTAACGTTAAAAGAAATAGAAATTTTCTTTTCCATGACCGCTAAAATGTTTAAGACCATCAAGTTAAAACAAACACTAAAAATAATGTTGTATTAAAAAAATTAATTTTAAAATGAAGTTTTCGATCATATCATTTTTTTTTTTTGCAGTCTGTACTACTTTCATTTAAACGGTATCTCTCCAAGTGCTGACTTCCTGGAGACTACATGCGCAGAATGTAAAAACTATTTAAAATCGTGAAAAAAAAAAAAAAAACTTTTAATGTCTACTCCCCTCTTACTTTTGCTACTGTCAAGAAAGTTATTAATATACTGTAATGTATATAGTTTTTTTTCCTGACAGGTTGGCTGTCGGGGACGTCCGTGCATGCACTCAGTTTCCTCGCCATCTGCCCAGTCTTCTTCAGCGGCCTCGCCGCTCTCCACAGCCACAGCTTCAGCCTCAGTACTCCCTGTTTTACTACCTATCTCGTAGTCAGACTGGGGCAGTTCTGTACTGCTTTCTTCCTCCGGGCAAGGTGGCACAGCCCCTAGGGAAGACGTCGGCTCCTCTTCTGGCATCAGTTGGGGATCACTTCCACTCTCCACAACTTTCACGCTGGGAGACTGAGTCTTTTCTCAGCTGCCCACAGACACTAACCCAGGGTTCCGCTTTGTCTCTCTTCAGGCTGTTTGCTTTTCTTTTTCTTTTTTTCACTACCATTTCAAACTCCTCATTTTGTCCAGCCTCTTGTCCTGAGGCTGTTTGCGCTTGGCTGTGGCTGTGTCTTTTGTTGGGGTATCGACTCGGCTCCAGGCACGGCTGACTGTGCTTCAGACACCGCTACCTCGGGCTCTGCTGGCTCCGCTGATTCGGGTGTTGCTGGCTCCGGGGGCTGCTCGTCCTCCCGCTCTCCCTGATCGCCCCCAACCTCCTCCCTGCCAGGAGCTCCCTTATCCTGCTCTGCTTCAGCTTGATCCCTGTTTCTCGGGCACTGTTTTCTTGATGTCCCTGAGTTCCACATTTAAAACCCCTCGTCGTATCAGAGCTGGCGAAAACGACGCAATTCGTCCCCTCTACGTTAAAATTCCACGCTACCTCTAACTAAATTAGAGTCGTGTAAAATAAACGCTTGCCTTCTAAAAGACAAAACATGTTTCACACTGGGAGTTTTACAACCTAGAGATGGGATACATTAACTTTCCATATCTTGACAACTCTTTTTCCAGTAACTTGTTTCTTAAGAAGGGAGGGACATTAGACAGTATTACTTTGGTTACGGGTGTTACTAAAGGTGAAACTTCAATAAAAGACCCCTGCACACTAAAACCCTCCTCCACCAGCTTATTTACCAAATCCACATCAGTTAAAAAAATGACTAGAGCTTTATTCATCCTCGAAGCTGATTTTATTTTGTCAAAGCCCACAACCTCTCCTACTGCCACCAGGCAATGCTCCACGACACCCTGCTATCAGGCACCCAGCGACAGCCATGCCGGCGGGTCAATACCCCCCTCTTCCCACTTCTCACATCGATACATAGGCCTATTAGAAATTTATTACACAATGAAAATATGTAAACTATCTCTTGCAGTAAATAAAAACAAATAAATATTAAGGATTTTGTCAAATCGATTTTTGTTTTGACAAAAATAACAGGTAATGAATAAATAACGATAATGATCAGCAACAACACGTCCTGAAAAAAACACGAGAGAGAGAGAGTGAATGAGAGAATGAATAAATATCCGGGGAAACGTGATGAGGATGAAGGCAGTGAGGAAAACGTAGCTCAGTGATCCTTGTCTCGTTGTCTGAGCTGTAGCCACTCAATGTTGGAAATAAATCATCTTCACTGATATTTTCAAAACACTTTATTCAGTAGAAGAATTTTAATCGGAATTCAGTATAATTTCTAGTACTTATTTCCCACATAGCATTTCTCGCTGTTTTCCAGACATTGTTGACATTTTGTGACTGGGTTTGTTGTGTGTAATTCCATAAATAACTGGCAGATGGTACAAGGGACCATTACTTAGACACTAGTTAGACACTTAGTGTTGCAATATCAGATTATCAGCAGTTTTGTAGACTCAGTAATTCAAGTTCAAAGCTCAAAATTTGCATTTACATACCGGTACCTTCATACTACTCAAAGGGTTAAAGAGGTCCTCAAAATGTTTGCAAAATCCTAATTTTATTCTGCCACCTACCCGTGAAAAATAATTAAATTTACTTTAAGTAGACCAAGTCATCGGCAACCAAACCCGCTTCATGTTTGCAAAGCAGAAGTTGCTGTGATAAATTTTACTATCAACGTGACTGCCACCAATTTCGCCAAAATGCGCCTGTGGAAGGGTTGTGGGTAATTCACTGACCAGGAGACAGACAGGTGTACTTGAAAACACCACACAGGTGCCCAGTTTTATTTTGAAGGGTGCCTTATTTCTTTTTAGCCCGCAGATGGCGCTGTAGGTCCGTGGTCTGATTTACCAACGATGGTAAACAGAACCACGGGCATACCAAGCGAGGGTACACAATACTGGCGCGCTTGCAGGTGCTTCGAAACAATAATTCAAAACAGAAGGCACAAAGAAACAGGGAAAATAAAACAGTAACAAAACTATAAAGAAAAGGTGCTGCACTCTGCAGCAATATCCCGGTCGCCGCTGCCCGTGCGACCCGGATCACCATCCTACGCTGCCGACTAATTAGCCTGCTCAGCTATACTTTTAAGGGGTCTGCCCAAGGGTTCCCCACTCTCACTGTCTCGCTCTGAACCTCCGTTCCGTTCTCTCCGACTGTTCTCGGTCGTGGACCAGCGCTTCCACACTCTCGGTGCGTTTAAAAGGGCAGACCTGAGGAAACAGCAGAGCATTTTTTGTAGGGCTAGCAATCTCCCAAGACTCGCCTCTCAGCCATTCAGAGAGGGGGGGAAAGTCCACACACCCACTTTCCCACCTCCCCGTGTCACTGCCATGACTCACAGGCGGTTGTTGGATGACTGCCGCCCTCTTCCTGCAGTACTGTGAACACGCCAGCAGAGTCGGCACAGATCTCCCCCTGCTACAGTGCCCAAACATCAAACTGCTGCTGTTTGCAAACTGTTTAACCAACTAACTCTGAACTTGGTAGGCATTATCCTGGGGACAATGGAATTCAAATGTGGCAAAATTGTGTTCTTTTGTAAAACTGCCTTGTTATTGTCTTCTGACAAATGTCAGCTTTATAAGTTAATATGTTGCGTGAAGGATGTCTCTTATTGTATAAGAGCTGTCATATCGTGCAGTTTGGGTGAGAGGACCGTGAAGTGGAGCTTAATTCCATTTCTGTTTATGAGACTGCCCCGCTTGTACAGACTGCCGTCACTTCGTCTCAGGGAGAGATAGTCAGAGAGTAATTTTGCTAGTTCTTCATTGAGTATAACTCGAAAGACTAAAGTTTTGCCTTTCTAAAAACAGAAATCTTTTAAAATGAACAGCCCACGTTTTAGATTTTGTGGGGGATTTTTTTGGTCGACACTCTGTCTAGTAAGCTAGTGTCCTTAGGTTTTGGTGTTGAAAAACATCTATTACTTTGCTTCCAATTATATTGGTCCTTTGAACTTCTCTACTAGCCTAATGTGTGTGATCATGAAATGGGCTGAATGAAAATGTGTATTTAATTTACTGCATTAACAATATTATGTATTCATTCTTCAGTAGATTTAAAATCTCAAAACCAGTCTTATGTTGAAAAAGATATTTAAACAATTCATATAGCACAGGAGACAGCAATTGTAAGTTGTGCGTTTACAACGCAAAAGGGTGTTCAGTAACACTTGAACTTTTGAGCGTTGGTTGTGAGGGGTTTGAGTGTAACTGTAACAAACCTAGGGCCTGTTTCATAAAAGTGACTTATGCTGAGTCGCAGGCACATGACAGATAAAGATTTGGGTTTTATAAAACTTTCACAGGGCTGCGACGTCTGAGATTTTGACTTAAATTTGCGACAGCCATACAGTAACTGTAAGTAGCAATTTTCATCAAAAATCCTGTTTTGGGACATACTGCTCATACAACTAGCTGGCTGTCGATATTGCTGTATATGCATCCTCGATGCATGTACAGACTCAGAATTAGTGTTTTATTGCCAAGAAGGGAGATAACAACTAATCTTACGGTGGTCAAATGTATTTTATTAATCAGTTTTATCCTAACAAAGATTTTGAAACAAACAAAAAAAAAAACAGTAAAAAGCCTTTTAATATATAAAATCATCTTATTGTTAACCGGAAGTCCATCTTGGATTTACTGTGCAGACTGAATATATATGTATGTGTGTGTGTGTGTGTATATATATATATATATATATATATATATATATATATATATATATATATATATATATATATATATATATATATATATATAATTTGTATATATATATATATTGTGAGGGAGTGCACATTCCAGAGCAAAACTGGTCAGCTGAGAGGCCGTGGCTGTAAGAATGCACACTCCATCTGGGTAAAAGTTGTGGTGATGGTTTCAAAGAAAACTAAAATAATAAAATGTGAAGACAACATAGACCAACTGGGTAGTAACAAACTGTGAAATAATGTAATGGGTTTAAAAGTAAAATTACAGTTAATAAATTAATATAAATGGGTTCCCATGAATTGATGTATTAGGTTAAATCACAGACTTGGATTTATGTTATGTTTTGTTGAAAATAAGGTATGTTAAAAAGGATATATGAAGACTTTAAGACCCTGGGAAGCATACCAATGTCAAGGGTGAGCATCAATTGGTCTTAATTGTTTAACTGTTAATTATCCCCTGCACCTGGTTGTCATTGTAAATTAGAGCCAGGTGCAGGGTATTTAAAGGTGGCAGCCAGTCTGTTCAGGGCTGCTGGTGTGGGAGTAGCCCGGTTGATGGTGATTTCAATCGAAACAAAAAGGTAGTGTGGAAAAGCCTTCTTTGTTTGGTCAGTGTGTGTTACAGGAAAACAGCTTAGCTGTCCTGTTTTAGTGAGGTTCCTGTGTGTAGTAGTTAGAGCTCAAGAAAGAGCTAGCTGTTTGTTTATTTTTTTTATTTCTGTTTATTAAAAGTGCGCGTAACCATGGTAAAAATCAATTTCTGGGTCCTGGGTCCTGAACTAAAGGGGCAATGAACCTTGAATTACAAAATTCATTACAAATATATATATTTGTTGGGGGGGGGGGGGGTAGTTAGGATAATTAAGACAATAGCAATACCTGTTGAAATGAGGGAGGATAGAATCTGAATTACTGGCACTGCACACCGGCAGCTAGAGTGGTACAAATATGTAACATCTGCAACTGTAAATGTGAAGGATATTTTTGTTGTTCAAAAATAAATAAATAAATCAAAACTTTCAAACCCTTCCGGGGTCCCCTGAGTGCGCGGGCCTGTGTGCAGCTGAACTTGCTATTGCTCTGCCACTGCTCCATAGGTTCAGTAATTCCATCAGCAGATTAAATGTATGATTAATAGAAAAATAAACAAAGGGAAAGAGTGAGTGAGTAAACATCATTTTATTTATTTATTTATTTTTATGAATTGTCTCAGCCAAACAGTTTCAGAATAGTCAGGTATATGCATCACAAACTAGCCAGGGTGGTTGAATACTTTGAGTCACTGTACAAATACTTTTTTTAGTGAAATGATTAAATTTTTTACTGGTATACTGATTCAACTATTTTCTACTTAGTTTTCAGTGTGCAAGGAGCTGCAGCTTCCTCCCAGTGAATTTTCTTGTTTGGCTGATTTGGTTGCCATATCATGTCCGAGTAATGCTGGAGATGTTGCCCCTGTACAGGTGAGTCCTACAGTTCTCTAGCATTCTCTGTGGCTGTAAAGCCTCCTTGTTAGAGCAATTCTTTTGGGGTGTAAATGTTAGTTCCCTTTCAAGTAAGGAATATTAACCATTACAAAATGGGTGTTTAAGACACCTGAACTAAAAAATTATACCAAAGATTCTCGCTAGAACAGGGTGGCGCTGCTGAGGCGCCGACCCGCAACCTTAAAACAGCAGCGACCCCTACAATCGTCGCCATTTTCTTTTTTCAGCCGTATATTTATTATATGTAAGTAAGTAAATAAATATAACTGTTTTGTGGACCGATTGGTTTCACCACTTTCGTTTCCAACGGTGTGTACATATGATTTTCATTCTTACAGAGGTATGTATTGGAAAATTCTGAGCAGCTGTTGTAAGTGTTCCTTGCTGTTTTAGTACTGCTTATGTGATTTATTGCCCCCGATCTTGCTTGCGAGTTTGAAGTTACTGCTTTGGTACAGAGTAAGTACACATGTAGGTCTCGAGCGACGGTACCCAGTGACTTATCTACACAGAGTGCCTAATGCATTGTGCAGGTACTAGTAAACAGTACAAAACAGAAAAAAACAAACCACTTTTTAGTGTATTGCACACAATTGCACAGCATTGTTGACATGTCTTGGTTCCATGCATGTACCACTTGCAAGGCCAAGCTGCCTGCACAGGACGGTCACATGGTGTGCATTGTGTGCCTTGGACCCGACCATGCGCAGAAGGCTTTGACAGACATCTCTTTGTGTGATATCTGTGCATCGTTCAAGAAACATACTTTCGAGAACCAAGTAGCATGTCACTCTATGGAACAATCCCTCATGCCTACGCAGTGCTCGGCATTTGCGCACTCCACCAGTGAAGCTGACTCCCCTTCTTGTGATCCTGTCCAGAGAGAGACAGTAGAAGTCAAGCTAGGAACAGCCCTATATTCAGCTCTACCTCCCATTCCTCATCATCTTCCTACTGTTCCCCCTCACCTTCCTCCTTCTTCAAAGCAGAGGAGGAAGAAAACCCATCAATCATGTTTGGCAGGCAGGGGGCAGATCGACAAGATCTGGCAAGCAGTCCTTGCGGAACTGCTGAGAGAGCAGTCAGCTCCGCCGTCACTGCCAGTAGTGTCACAGAGTGCTCCATCTGCACCCTTGCAGACAGTGACTGATGAGATAGATGACATGCTCTCTATCGCTGCCTTAGAGGAGGTGGATGATCAGCTGGTCCTCCCATCAGATGATACGGATTCTGACATGCCAGTGGCACAGCCTTTGCTTTTGACCAAAATTATGCTTTTATGTAGTGAGTGACTGCAGTGTTACAGGTGCCCTGGCCTGCAGCACAGACTGAAGGGCGCTGTATTTATGAGGAGCAGCCAACAGTTCCCCTGCTGCCCCTTCGGTCCACCCGGACTTCCTGTATGAGTTAGTCTACCTGGCAACACCCTGCCCCGTCTGTGGCGGTTTCCCGTTCAATGGATGCACTGTACAGGGTTTCTGGTGCTGACAAGCTGGGTCTTGCCCACTTTCCATCAGTAGAGGCCATCCTTTGGACGCAGCATGTCCAAACAAGCAATGCAGAGTGACCTGAGGTCATTTTCAAGAAAGCATATACAGCTGGTGCTTTCTCTGCTAGGTTGGGAAGCTACAACAGCATCCTTGTAGCTTACCAGGCTCACCTTATCGGGTCCATTGCTGACAGTTGCGCTTGATCTCAAGGAACCTGCTCAGACTGTCCAAGCTTAATGGACAAGCTATAGGCAGGAACCTGGCAGCGTTGGTGGCTGCACACAGACAGCTGTGGCTGTTGCAGGCATGAGTGCTGGACGGGGATAAAACAGTCTTCCTAGACGCACCCATCACCCCAGGCCACACATGTGGCCTGGCAGTAGATGAAATGCTACAGCGGTCACAGAGAACAAGGGAGTCCATCAGGGAGTTGATTCGCCTTCTCCCAAAGTGCCCACCCCCACCACGCAAGCCTGCAGCACAATGGCACCTTAGGTCACAGCTGGCGAAGAAGCCAGCACCACAGGCTGCTGCTGGCCCTGTCCGGAGACAGCCTGCTTCCGCTTTCTGTAGGGGCAGGCGTGCTTTTAAGCGCCCTGTGCCTAGACAACAAGCAAAGCAGCAGCCTTAGGATATTGCTGCCACAGTCCCAGGGATTTTTCTCCAGAAGCCACTTGGATTCTGGAAACAGTCCACAGATCCCTGGGTGCTCAACACTCTGCAAACTGGTTACTCGCTTCAGTTCCAACACGGCCCAATAACAACTGTCACAAACCTTCAAGCTGCCGCTCAGGAGGCTGAGGAGGTTGCAGCTTTGCTGCAAAAGCGGGCATTTGCATAGTAGACCCCCTCAGCAGGAACGGGGGGGTTCTTTCTGGTGCCAAAATGGGATGGCGGCCTGAGACCAATCCTGTATCTCAGACAGGTGAATCTGTATCTCAGTCGAATAAAGGTTCAAGATGCTGTCTTCGCAACAGTTGTAGTTCATCAGGCTAGACGACTTGTTCACCATAGTGGACCTGAAGGACTCCTATTTCCACATCCCAGTAGAACCAACGCCCAAGAAATACCTGAGGTTCGCCTTTCAGGGAACAGTGTACCAGTTCTGTATCCTACCGTGGGTCTCTCTAGCCCCACGCGTTTTTACGAAGTGCATGGAGCCTTTACTAGCTCCATTGAGACTCTGAGGCATCAGAGTCCTCAATTATCTGGATGACTGACTTAGAAGGGGTGTGGCAGCCACTTCACTATTTTAGAACTGCAGGCAGTGTATCTTTTCTTGCAGGAATTTTTGGAGCAGGTTCAGGGGAGACAAGTGCTCACCCTCATGGACAACACGACTGGTTTCCTACAAAAACCACCAGTGCGGCCCACAAACTTCTGCTGTGGGCACAAGTGAACCTCCTCTCACTCCGGGCAGTTCACCTGCCGGGGGTGATCAACTGGGCTGCGGACCTCCTCGAGGGGGATCCCCAGCGGCGCAGTGTGGACTCCATCGGGACTCCATCCCAAGGTTGTCAGCCTCATTTGTGAGAGATTTGTGAGAGAAAAAGTAGGCCTATTTGCCTCTTGAGTCGACACACTGCCCCCTGTGGTTCTCCATTAAAGGGAAAAGGAGGACTAGTGGGGATTGGCATACCTGTGGCCAGCACGTCTGCTGTATATGTTTCCACCACTTACGCTGCTCCTGTTGTGTCTGGAGAAGATCGGACAAGAACGGACCAGGGTGCTCCTACTGGCCCAGGAGAGTCTGGTTCTCCTCCCTGATGCAACTGCTGAATGGCCAGCCGTGCAACGCGACATGCTCAGTAAGGCACAAGGCATTCTGTGGCACTCCAACCCATCGAGCCTGTAGCTGTGGGTTTGGTCCCTGAACGGCTACATTTGAGCCGTCCGGGGTTATCGAACAGGGTGGTTGACACCCTGCAAAACGCCAGGGCAGCCTCCACCCATTCTCAAAATGGGTACAAGTGGGGCGTGTTCGAGATGTGGTGCTTGTCTCGTGGGTTTGAACCCACGACATGCCCTGTGGCAGTCTTATACTGCAATTTTTACAAGGCCTTTTTGATGAGGGGAAATCTCCTTCTACTCTAAAGGTCTATGGCAGCCATTTTGGTATGTCATGTAAAAATCGATTCAGTCTCCCCAGGAGCTCATTTCCTGGCGGGGCAATTTTTGGAAGGCACTTAGTGGCTTAGGCCACCGGTGAAGAATTTAGTTCATCGCTGGAGGTTTAGTGTTAAACAAAACCTCCATTTGAGCCCATGCATTCAGCTGAGCTCAAATTCTTGTCTCACAAGACAGCTTTCTTGCTTGCCATCACTTCTGCTAAACGGTTGAGTGAAATGCAAGCATTTTCAACCTCGAAAGCTTTTCTAATTTTTTTTAGAGGCCAGAACGAAGGTCATACTTCATACTAACCCAGCTTTCCTGCAGAAGACCATCACGGTTTACCATATTAATCAGTAGGTGGAATTGGAGTCTTTTCATCTCCTCCCTCCTTTCCAATCTGACAAGGAGCACCAGCTTGATATGCTTTGCCAGTGCGACAGATAACATACTATGTTCCCAGGGACAGGCTCTGTCTAAGCAGCGTCTATCCAAATGTTTAACAGGCACAGTACAGACTGCGTATGAACTAGCTAATTTGCCCCCGCCTGAGAAGCTCACCGGCCATTCCACCAGAGGTCAGGCGACTTCATGGACGTTGTTCCACGGTGCTTCTATCTAGGACGTATCCAGTGCAACGGTGTGGGTTTTCTCACATATGTTTGCCAGGTTCTATAGGCTGAATGTCGTGGACCCATAGGATCCTGGTTTTGGCAAAAGAGTATTGAGGGCAGCTTCCCAGTCCACCCTCACGTCGCAACATTAGAGGTGAGTCAATTTTAATGTTATGTCACAAAAGTAGTTACTAGCTTGGGTTGTATACCATGTCTTTGTGACAGCGTATACTCACCCATTTGTGATAATAATAATATGCCCTACTTGAAAGGGAATGTTACTATCATAATCAGGGTAGCGGCGTTCATGGCCGTAATCTTGAAGAAAATGGCGCCAATTTTTATGGTTGTGGAGCGGAGCCTCAGCAGCGCCACCCTGCTCTAGTGAGAATCTTCGGTTGAGAGTTTTTCAGTTTGGGTGTCTTTTAAAGGGAAACCCCCTGTTTTGTAATGGTTAATATTCCTCTTTCAGGGAAGCAGGGTTATGATAATAACCCAATGTTCTTCTAACACATGTTTGCTAGCAGTGATTAGTATAGAAATTGACTAAAAGAAGTCTTGGCATCCAGTGCTATCTACCTTACTGAGTTTGAATCTCCTCCCCAGTGTCTTGAAAATATATATTTTAAATTGCAGGCCATTTCAGTAATGGCTGTCTCTCGGGAAGGAACTGCTCGTTACTGGCCCAATCTGGCACATGAGGGCAGCTACTCTGATACAGCTGTAGACCTTTGTGGCAACCTCGGCAACTTCCTAATTGCTTTGAAGGTAAGTTAATCTTTTTTTAGAAAATAGAAGAAAATCTATCTGTAGTATTGCTCATGTGGAATTGCTGTGCTTTCTTTTTTTTCACATTTTATTCTACAAAATATTTATTTTTCCCTAGGGAAGTGGATTTGTATTGTCCTCCTCCAAAAATCATCTAGTGCGGCTTGGTCCAGACAGTTCTGGAAAACTCCAGCAGCGCACCTTGCAGCAGGGGCAGGGAGTCCTGTCAGGAATCGGACGCAGGGTTTCCAGCCTCTTTGGTATGCTGGCTACTCCCACTGATGTCACAGTAAGTCTTTCAAGCAGATCATTATGAATTGTACTTTGTGATTTTACTGATATGTCCAATGATAATTTAAACATGCAACAAAATACATACCAGTCATTCTGGGTTTTCAATAAGTTTTGAAGTATGTGGCACTTACAAGGTAGTAGGGGGCTCCAATGTCATCAGGCCCATTGGCACATTTTTGCATGGTTTAAGCATGTGTTAGACCTAGTAGTGGTCTGGTTGTAGTTTTTGACAAAGTACTCCATTCGTGCAAGGAAGGAGCTTTATTTCAGCACTGCCCACAGCAGCGATCAACAAGAAGATACATTTACTTTAGTATCATCAAGGCCCCTGCAATACAAGACTGGCTGGAAAAAGAAATGGCATTTGCTAAGAAAAGCTATGAATAATCTGATGCAAAATTTTCTTTCGCTCAAATTTAATGTACCCCTATGCTTTAAAGTTATACAGAATAGTATGCAAAACTGTATGACCACCCCACTATAAATTACCTTTGGAAGCTATAAATAAACTGGAATGTAAGCATTTTAGTCTGCATTTTATAGATGTTGAGTGCACAGCTATCTAGGAGAGCAGAAATAGATCCACCCCCTCTGTTT
The DNA here is from genome assembly GCF_017654505.1 of Polyodon spathula. Taxonomy (NCBI): domain Eukaryota; kingdom Metazoa; phylum Chordata; class Actinopteri; order Acipenseriformes; family Polyodontidae; genus Polyodon; species Polyodon spathula. The sequence continues at coordinate 36,144,715 of NC_054539.1, forward strand.
CTCCATAATAGGAGGCGGGGACCCACTGGTAACAGAAGCCTTGGCACACCAGTGGCCGAGGCAACTGTTGCATGCCTTCCCACCTCTCGCCCAACTCCCACTGTCGAGAAAATTGGGCAGAACAGGGTCAAGGTGCTCCTAGTAGTCCCTCATTGGCCCAGGAGAGCTCCCGAGTGACCAGCTGTAGAGACTGAGCAGATCGCTGTGCTTGGGCAGTCAGTCACTGGGAACTTTATGGCATTTAGGCCTATCAAGCCTGCAGCTGTGGGTCTGGCATCTCAACGGCTGCATATCAAACGTCTGGGGATTTCTAATAGGGCAGTGGCCCTCAAAGTCATGCCCATGAAGCCAGGCCGTCGTGCCTGTGGTGCTTTTGTTGGAAAACGTGTTTTAAAGCTTTCTTTATTTTCCCACGTTACGACTCGCCAGAAATGTGTTCTCGACCCATAATTTAATAACAGCTGCCACGGGCATGATGGCCTGGCTTCGCGGGCACGACTTTGAGGACCACTGGTCTAGATGAAGACATTTCTGAGTCAACATAAATACATAGTCTTAGGTCTTTTTCATAGTTTCCTCCTTCAATTTCAGTATCTCTCATACAATATTTATAATGCACTTTTTTATTGCCTGCGTGCAGTACCGTACACTTTTCTCTATTAAATGTCATTTGCCATGTGTCTGCACAGTTCTGAATCTTGTCTAGATCATTTTGAATGACCTTTGCTGCAACAGTGTTTGCCACTCCTCCTATTTTTGTGTCATCTGCAGATTTAACAAGTTTGCTTACTATACCGGAATCTTAGTCATTAATGTAGATTAGGAAGAGCAGAGGACCTAATAATGATCCCTTTAGTACTCCACTGGTTACCCTGCACCATTTTGAGGTTTTTCCTGTAATCAGTACTTTATGTTTTCTACATGTTAACCACTCTCTAATCCATGTACATGTGTTTCCTTGAATCCGTACTGCGTTCAGTTTGAGAATTAATCTTTTATGCAGGACTTTGTCAATAGCTTTCTGGAAATAAACCATATGTTATATGCTTTGCAATTATCCATTCTCGATGTTGCATCTTCAAAAATCAAGCAGGTTAGTTAGACACAATCTCTTTTTCTAAAACCATGCTGACTGTCTCCCAGGATACTATTACCTTATAGGTAATTTTCCATTGTGGATCTTTTTATAGTTTCCATAAGTTTCCATATAATAAGTCAGGCTTATTGGTCTGTAGTTACTTGGTTCGGTTTTGCTTCCCTTTTTGTGGATTGGTATTACGTTTGCAATTCACCAGTCTGTCGGTACAACCCGTCTCAAGAGACTGTTGCATGATCTTGGTTAGCAGTTTGTAAATAACTTCTTTCATTTCTTTGAGTACTATTGGGAGGATCTCATCCGGCCCTGGGGATTTGTTTATTTTAAGAGCTTCTAGGCCCTTTAACACTTCTGCCTCATTTATGCTAAATTTATTTAAAACTGGATAGGAACAGGTTGACATGTGGGGCATGTTGTCCGTATCCTCCTTTGTAAAAACTTGTGAAAAGTAGTCATTTTAATATTTGCTATTGTTTTTTCTTCATCTATGATTTTGCCATTTGTGTCTCCTTAAACATTTAACCTTCTCTTTGAATGTTCTGTTGCTGTTGTAATATTGGAAAAACATTTTTGAATTGGTTTGAGCCCCCTTAACAATGTTCATTTCTATCTCTCTCTTGGCCTTTTACTTCCTTTTTGACTTGCGTTTGCAGTTCCGTGTACTCTTTCTGTGTACTTTGTTTTTGTTCCCTTTTTAAATGCTCTGTAAAATGTCTTTTTTCACTGTTTCTACTTCTGTTAGTCTCTGTTTCATACCTTCATAGTTTGCCTTTCTAAAATGGTAAACCTTGGTTTTAGTCATTACCTTTTGGGTTTTAAAAATCACTTCAAATGAGACCATGTTGTGGTCTGAGTTTGCCAGTGGTTCTCCTGACCTCTGTTTTACTTATTCTGTCTTCGTTATTTGAAAAGACTAAATCAAGGCATGCCTCCCCTCTAGTCAGTGCCTTGACAAGTTACGTTAGGAAGCAGTCATTTGTCATTTCCACCATTTCAATTAACGCACAAGTCAGCCTCTTGGTTACATTTCATACTTGAAAGGAAACGTTAGGTTATTATCATTACCCTGGTTCCCTGAAATAGAAATGCAACCATTAACCTTCAAGGTCGCTGTCCATGATTACATCAGGCTTGAAGGACAAATGACTTTGAGGTCTGTGAACGGAGTGCTTTTTTCCTTGGGGACGTGCCATGACTGTGTCACAGGCTTGTCAAGCAGCTTTGATATATCATATTCAGGTTCTGCGTCAAAAGGTAAATACCAATACTTTAATGGTTGCACTTCTATTTCAGGGAATCAGGGCTATGATAATAACCTAATGTTTTCATATCTGCTACTCTTGCTCCTGTGCCAAGTGCCCCTACAGCTACTGGTGTCTCTTTTTCCTTCTTTCTTTCTTTCTTTCTTTATTTTAACACTTCTATATCTCGGATCTATACACAAACAAGAATACTGTGATCAGTGGTTTAATCCGGGGAGCTTGCAGAACAGTGAATAAAATGTGATGTTCAGGGGATGGAAGTAGAACTCTATAAGCAAAGACAAGTCAACTAGTGTAGATAGAAAGAGATACAATCAGAGTACATTTTGTCCATCACAATTGTTTTTTCTTTCAAGGAAAGTACACCTAGATTACCGTTCATGGTCACTTTAATACTTGTATTATTCACAAATTAAATAATTTAGAGTTAGTATTTTTTCTTTTTTTAATTTTTGTTTTTATTCCAGCTCCACAGCCTGCTTTGGGATAAAGAGAAGGATTGCCTGTATACCCTAACTAGCAGCAATGTTAATAAATGGGAAGTCGATGAAAACTCAGAGCGGCAGGTATTCAGCTGGGACATAAGCAGAACCCTCAAAGAGAACATTGCTGATGCAATCTGGGTAAGAACCTGTTTCTTAACAAATACTATACTTGAAAAGAATGTACTATATACAGAAATACCAGGTGTATTTGTTACAGTAGAACCTGTTATCTGATCCTGTACGATAAAATACCCTCTTAACGGATGGACCGCTGGCATTTGTCATTTACACATGCTGGTACCAATTGAACAGTACAGATGGAAACTGATCAATGCACATGTTATTTGTCTAAAACAGTCCATTCAACTCTAGCAGGACAGTTGCATATAAAAACCAGACGCTAGAAAAGGTAAGAGTAATGCTGCAGACCTGGATGCAGTCAAATACTGTGCGTTTTGGAAATGCAGTTTCACCTTTACATGCTAGCTGTCGCTAAGTTCACATAAAACAGAATAAGAAAGCGAGGGATTAATATAATTACTGTACCATTAAAACTGAAATGTTTTTTCACATCGCTGACATTCAAAAACAATTTGTGTTTGTGAGCAACAATTTTTTTTTTTGTGTGCAACAACTGTTTTTTTAAGTCTGTTTTGTAAATTGTCAAACACTGTTACAGTGCTTTGTTTTTAATACTTTTGCAGTAATTTTACTGATTCTTTGTATAGTATAGGTGCAGTACTGTACTTTGGTGGGATACATTGCTGTACCTGAATTTGTTAATTTTTTCTAATGCCTTGGCATTGTTAAAGCAGCTACAACGTATAACCACTCCCTCCTGAGATACAATATTTTCACATATCCGATGGATCCTTGGAACCAATTTAATTGAATATGACAGGTTCTACTGTATTATTACACAGTTGTAGTGTGCATATCCTTTGAATTTTTAAAAAAAAATATATATAAAACATTCAGCCATCAACCTTATTTAGCGTCCAATTTGAGCCCAGTTGCATATCGAAGTTAACTAAACTTCTGTGTTCTTGTGCACTTCCTGTATGGCTACCAGGCCCATCTGTAACATTGTTCTAAAATTCAAAACAATCAGATGGTGCCCATTTCTTCCCATATATTTTACAACATGTACAGCATAGATTGGATTTGTATAAGGATAGTTATGATAACACTATTTAAATTGTTGCGTATTGTTAAGTATTATTCAAATAAACTTGCAGTCAAAATTGTGAATTGCATTATTGAGAGGTCAAACTTGATTGGAAACAGGTGCGCTTTTCCCTTTCAAGTATGAAATATATTCTATAACACAGTGGGTTAACCTATTATGCCTGATTAAACTGGACACTTCTACCAAAGCTGCGTCTTACACCCATGACATCAGCACGTCCATTAACTCTTTGCAGTCCATTTATTCCATGCTTGTCAGGCGTGTCAGGTCCAGTTTATTTTCACACGCACTGTTTATTTTACACATGCTGTTTTAATTTTTTTTTTTCAAATTAAAATCGGTTTAAAGGGCACTGCAATGCTAAGCGACAGCTGTACTGCATCTCCAGCCAAGCCCCACCCAGTGTTCACTGCATTTTTCACATACCTCTTTATAGACGTGCATACTGATAAATCCTCTCCTGATCACTCGTTTTATCACCAAACTCCTCAATAATGCGATCCAAGTCATTATTTTATTACTATAACATCTCAAAAAGCTCTGCATATGTCCGTGATATTCTTTGCGCGCTGGATGCGGAAGCAGCTACCTACTTTTTTTGTCTGCTTATCTCTGTATGGCGCAGCTGCCAGCTCTATTGCTCGCATGCCCCTTTTTTTTTCGGCTTCATTCGGCCATTAAATGGTTTTCTCTGCATGCGCCCTATCCAAACGTGGTTCAATCGCAGGGTGAATCACCCCCTCTTGCAACTACATCTCCGCCTGTATAAAGGCTGTCTCATGGTGGAAACAGCCAGCTTGCCTATGAGGGTGTGGTGTTGCGCAGTATCGGCAGATGAGAGGACCACGGACGCCAGGCATGATCACCACAGACACCTGCGGCTTAGGCTGGGCGCTGTGCGGAACGGACGAGGAGCGCACGGCAGCCCTCCCAGGGGGGGGCTCCACAAATGTCCTAAAGCTGTTGGCAGTTTTTCTGGCCTTACAGAGGAGCAGGGGAGACACATGTTGGGATGGACAGCACAACCATGGTGGCTTTCATCAACCGCCGGGGTGGTCTGTGCAAGCCCCGTCTCCATCGAGTGGATACAAATGGGGTGTGTTCCAAACTTGGTGTTTTGACACATTGGGTTGATCCCACGACTTGTCCCATGCTAATCATTCTGCAGTTTTTGCAGGACCTCTTTGAGTGTAAGTCCCCCTTGACTCTGAAGGTTTACTTGGCGGCCATCTTGGCTTGCCATGTTAAAATTGACTGTGACCCCAGGGCTCGTTTTCTGGCAGGCCAGTTCCTGAAAGGGGCACGGAGGCTTCTGACTCCTTTTGAAGGACAAAGTTGCTCAGTGGTGGTTAAACGTGGTGCTGTGTGCACTCAGAAAAACCACACTTTGAACCTCTGCGTTCTACAGAGCTTAAATACCTGTCTCTAAAGGCAGCGTTTTTACTCGCCATCGCCAATGCTAGACGTATGAGTGAGATGCAGGCATTTTCAGTGGCAAAAGCTTGTTTGTTTTTTGCGGAGTCTAGACTAAGTTCATGCTCTATACAAATCCAGCCTTTGTGCGCAAATGCCTATCGACCGTCCATGTCAATCAGTCTGTGGAATTGGAGGCTTTTCATCCTCCACCATTCCAGTCAGATGAGGAGCGTCGGCTCCATACACTTTGTCCAGTTAGGGCACTAGCACATTACGTTGACAGGACAGAAAGTTGGCAGCAGTCTTAGCAACTGTATGTTTTGGAGCTAAGAACCAAGGTCAAGCTCTGTCCAATTGGATCGTGGGGACAGTCAAGATTGCTTACGAGCAAGCCAACTTGTCCCCTCCCAAGAAGTTCACAGGTCATTCCACCAGGGTTCTTGCTACCTCTTGGGCGTTGTTTCAGGGTTCATCGGTCTCTCACATTTTGCAATGCAGCAGTATGGGCCACTCCTTCACACCTTCACAAGGTTTTACAGGCTTAATGTCCTGGATCTTCAGAACCCTGCCTTTGGAACCAGGGTGCTGACAGTAACATTCTAGCTGATTTCAGAAGTGCATAATATTGCGTTCTGTGGACGTTACTTGTGCAAGCCATTGAACTTGCCAAATTGGCTTCTGCAGTCATGTCTTTGCGATGTTTTGGGTATACTTGCCTATTGTGCAAAGGAATACATTTCATACTTGAAAGGGAATGTTATGTTATTATCATAACCCTGATTCCTGGAAATAAAAATATATCCATTGCAATTCTTTAGTCGCTACGTACACTATATGCAGTAGGCTGAAGAAAATGTATGGCACTGAGCTCAGTCCTGCACAGAGCTTTGTCTCGACGTGCTGACGCCGCGGTCATAAAATGTATCTTTGGTAGAATGTTCAATTAAATTGGGCGTAATAAGTCACTCATTGTGTAATGGATGCATTTCTATTTCAGGGAACTAGGGTTAGTTATGATAATAACCTAACATTTTCTAGGGCTGATGGTAAGGGTTTTATCAATTAATTATCAATAACCTGTCAATTCTTACTTTAACAACGCCAATCAGTCTTCAGTTCTGTGTAATAGTATATGACCTGTGTTTAATCTCTAGGGTTCTGAAAGCAATTATGAAGAAATTAAAGCTGGTGTCAATGTTAAGTACCTGGATTTACAGCTTGGCCAGTAAGTCTGAACCTAGTTTCTTGTTTTATGGTTTTCAGGAAGTGTTGATGGTGGTTCGGTTTTGATCACATGCCAGTATTGATAACTTAAATATGATTTACTAATGTAGAGCACCAGTTTATGTATTTGTGGTGCTCCATATTTAGGACATTTTTTGGTCATGCTTTATTTTAAGGGCTGTTTTAAACACCTGATTTAATTTGCTAAACATTACTACCGTAACAATTAAAACCGTTTTCAACAAACAAACCGATTTTTTGGATATTGGTCATTCACAGGGCTCTGGGGTTTGATTGATCATCAATAGGGCTCTGGTGTTTGCAGTTTTAGCTGGCCTATTATATATTATTTACTAACAGTTAACAAAAAATAAATAATGTACATTTAACATGTACATTTAAAAAGAAACGGCCCATAGTTATGCCAGCTACTGCTATGGTATAAATGATATGTTATTAAAGCAAAGTTCATTTGGATTTGAGAAACACTGAAATTATTATCAATTTTTCTACCCTTATTAACTTGTGTGTCTCATCTTGTTTAGTTCAGCTTTTCAATTCTAAAAAGTTTTCCTAACTTTGAAACGTGGTACAGCATTATCTGTCTGCATGTATTATAGACCCCAAACTTTTGTGCTTGACAGATGAGGCTAACCACTTTTGTAAAGGTTTTAAAAATCCAACAGTGCATGTTAGTCTCTTTATTTCTATTGACATTAAGTAATAGCTATTATAGCTAATAGCTAATATTGACATCTGCTGCTGTTTATAAATCTAATAGATACCCCAGTATGTGTTAATCGAAGAGTTACCGTCTGTCAGCAATTTATAGGGGTAAAGTTTTTTGAAAGTCAAAAAGGTATATAAGCTAAACTGCTCAACAACATGTGGGAGCAAAGACAATTTGATATCACTTTAGCCACACCTAATTCCACCATTCTGTAAAAATAATGAAAAAGTTAAATGCATACACACACACACAGATTTTGTTTGAATGTTAAGCCAGCTATGATGGAACTGTATGCAATTGTTAATGCCTTCTGTTATATTGCAAGGGATGGACTGGTAATTCTGGCAGCAGCATGGCATCCAAGAGACACCCCCTGTGTGGCTTACTATTCCCTCGTCACAGTGGAGGACCAAGGTTATCATATGTCTGATGAGCTTTCTGTGGAAGTTACAAAGTACAACCCTCCTTTTCAGGTACACATTTGTAATCCTGTGGGGGAAATTGTGTGTGTGCCACATGTTCTAGTTATACTTTGAGAATTTCACATGCAATGTTGTTTATTTTGTTTAACTCTTTTAGTGCTGCATGCTATTTTCTTTTCTTTAAAGCCTAAAGGTTATTTGATCACTTTTATGCCCACAGGGATTTTTTTTATTCAGTGTCTGTTAATTGCCATTGTTTTGGTTGCATCAAAACACAGGAAGACTGATCAAGTATCTGAAACAGAACCAGATAGTTAAAATAATATCTAATGAACCCATCACATATCCTGTTTAACATGGTAACATACATATTGTCTGACATGAGTATGAAAATGAGAATTTTGTGCTGATTTATTCATAAAATGCCACGATCTGTAATCAGCATTTCCCTGTCATTATCACCAGGTATTATTTGTTATCATTATAATATTATCTGTCATTCCCAGTGACACAGGAAAGCTGTAACTCAAACAGCTTGAATGCTATGTACTAAGCATGTCCTGCAAGAACACTGTGTGGAGATACTTTAAATCAATTGATTCGAATGACTCTCAGAAGCTCTGTCAAATCTCTGATGTTATAGTTAAAGGGCCAGACCCACAGTTTTCATTCACAATTTTAGACAGAAGCATAAACTGGCATTGGTCAGAGCACACTGTAGGAAGTGCAATATACTTTTTTTCTGCAAGCTTTTAGTTATGTTAATGCTGTATGACCATATCTTCTGTGTTTATTCATGTGCTTGGGGCTTTTTTTCTCTGCTTTTCTTCTCTCCACATACAGTACATGTAGTATAGTATAGCATACAAGCTTTTACATTTTTAACTGCATTTTTAACAAATCTACATAAGCATCTAGGTAATAAATTATGTAACAGTTGTGTTTTCTGTTAAGCCATGTGCCTGAAACAAGTATGTTGCACATTATTATTTACATTTTCTTATTGTCTGTTTATGTATTAAATACAATATTAAAATATAAATTAGCTTTAAGGTTAGGTTGTCAATTTGTAATATTTTTTTTATAATACAGTAGTTTTTCATGTTACCTACATTGTATTTCATGTTTATGATGCAGTTGAATAGTGCTATACCATTTGTAAAAAGCTGAATTTAAGCTTAACCCTTTTTAGTCCATTTATTCAGCGTCAGGTCCAATTTATTTTCACACGCACTGTTTAAAATATGTATTTTTTTCTCCCAAAGTAAAAGAGGTTTAAAAGGCATGGAATCCCCTCCTGATCACTCGTTTTATCACCAAATTCCTCAATAATGCGATCTAAGTCATTATTTTATTACTATAACATCTCCAAAAAGCTCTGCAAATGTCTGTGATATTCTTTGAGCGCTGGATGCAGAAGCAGCTACCTCCTTTATTATGTCCGTGTTATCTCTGTAGTGCATAGGGCTGTGAGATCCGCCATCACCGCGGGACACCTTTACAGCGACAGACCCACCACTGCGAGCCCAATTACAGCGCATCACCGCGAACAACTTTGTAGTTATAAAAGAAAATAAATCCTGCATAACCGACTGTCAAAACTTCTAGAGTAGGCTAAAGTTAACAATAGAAGTCTTAGAGATTTTTTTTTTTTTTTAAACATTGTTTCCTTTATTCGTTGTTCGATGTCTAATCTTCTTAATTTACCATAGCGTAAAGTAGTAGAAAAAAGAGGAACCATGTTTATTTTAAAAGAAGCTATTATTATTATTATTATTATTATTATTATTATTATTATTATTATTATTATTATTATTATTATTTATGTGTTTTTCTAAAGTTAAATTTTGCAACCGAGCAGGTGTTAGTGTGACACTGAAACTGTTTTTGTTAGACGGAAGCAGAATGTCATTTCACTTTGTTTTAACTTTATTTTGGTACTGTATGCCAAATTGTAATAATAAAAAAGTGCTTTGAACTTTGGAAAATACGCATTTAATGAAAAAGAGCAACTTGTTAAGGTAATGTTTAAAAAAATAAAAATAAATAAAACTAATAAATAATAACGATAACTTTGAAACAAACCAAACCCTGATTGCATCTCGGGTAGGCAGTAAATACAGCTACAAAGCTGTGCAAAGTAATGCACTTTAGGGGCTCGCGGTGGTGGTCTGTCACTGTAAAGAAGTCCCGCGGTAAGGGGTCCAGCAGTGGTAGAGTTTCGCTGTATTGGGTGACACGGTGGTGGGGTTGCGCTTTAGTGGGTGACGCGGTGGTGGGGTTGCGCTGTACTGGGTGACGCGGTGGTGGGGTTGCGCTGTAATGGGTGACGTGGTGGTGGGGTTGCGCTGTACTGGGTGACGCGGTGGTGGGGTTGCGCTGTACTGGGTGACGCGGTGGTGGGGTTGCGCTGTACTGGGTGACGCGGTGGTGGGGTTGCGCTTTAGTGAGTGACGCGGTGGTGGGGTTGCGCTGTACTGGGTGACGCGGTGGTGGGGTTGCGCTTTAGTGGGTGACGCGGTGGTGGGGTTGCGCTGTACTGGGTGACGCGGTGGTGGGGTTGCGCTTTAGTGGGTGACGCGGTGGTGGGGTTGCGCTGTACTGGGTGACGCGGTGGTGGGGTTGCGCTGTACTGGGTGACGCGGTGGTGGGGTTGCGCTGTACTGGGTGACGCGGTGGTGGGGTTGCGCTGTACTGGGTGACGCGGTGGTGGGGTTGCGCTGTACTGGGTGACGCGGTGGTGGGGTTGCGCTGTACTGGGCCACGCGGTGGCAGACGCGCGGTTATGGGTTCACTATAATACACGCGCTGTAGGGTACATTCAGCTGGTATGGTTCCTGCTAATTGCAGTGCTGTAGTTGGTTTTATACTTAGGATTTTACTTTAAACACAACACATTACACAAGACTTTCTCAAGCTGGCTGCCCGAAAAGTCACAGGGGAGTAGAAAGTAATCTTTCTTTTGCTTTAGGATACTTTAGGATGAATTGAAGGTATAGTAAGTGACAGAAAAGTGCATTTAAACTTTATTAACACAAATGTATGTATACAAATAATACTTGAATATCATAAACAGAATATGCATCTCATTTTTAGAAGTTGTTTGGATTGCATATACTACAGCATATTCAAACTCCTGTGAACATATTGGAACGTTCCAGTAATTAATCACGTTCGTGATTAATTACAGAGTAAAATTAAGTTTCACTTCAGCAAGAGCACATGCTTTGAGTCAATTGTTCTGAGTGCCGCAATTTGGATAATTTTAATATGTAAAAGATAGCCATCGCAAACACTCTCTTTGATATAATTTAACTTTTATTTATTACAGTCTGAAGAGGAGCTGCTGAATTGCCAATTTGTGCTCCCCCGCTTTTCTGGTCAGGCTGCCTACCTGTTCACTGAAGAGCTGGTCTTTGCCTGTTCCACTGGCACAGGAAGAGGGGCTGTGCCAGAAGAGAAGATCTCTTTCAGTTTCCCAGGTAGGTAGACATTCTTTCTGGTAGTGTTGTGGCGATAGTGGCTTTTTCTTGTTTTTAGTTTTTTTTTGTTTTTATTTTTTCAAAAAGTAGATGAGAAAGCATACATAATACCTGCTGTGTTTTTTGTGACATTATGATTGATGTCTGTTTGCAGGGGACAGGCTCTTGGGAGCAGGCTGCTGTGCAGATCTACCTGTCTTCTTCTCTAGGAACAGTGGGCTGCTTGCTGTGGTTGCCAGGGAGAGTGCTTCCATACTGCCTGAGGACATGGAAGATTCACTGTCCTCTTCTGTAACAGGAGCAGCTGTAGAGGTAAAGATCTCAGACTCGAATTATCTAAATATGACCTATGTATATACTGTTACATTGAATTAGGGTTATTTTTGTTTATGAAAATTATTATATTTCTCATGATTATAAATATAGTCCATGTAATCTGTGCCATTAGCTATGCTGATGCACAAAAGAAACGCAAAACTCTGGTCTAATGGATTTAATCAAATATTTTTAACATAGATATCAAACAAAATCACAGAAAATGTGAACAAAAATACAGATCAAAGAAATATAGGTTTTCAGTATGAAACGTGACCCACTGTCACTGAAAACATTACAAAGTTGGTATCGGGAATGACCTCCCTGAGCATTAACACAGTACTGGCAGCGTTGACGCATAGAACAGATCAACCTCTTGGTAGACTTCTGTGGGATGTTCTGCTACTCTTCCTGGGCAGCTGCAGCCAGCTGGCGAAATTACATGACTTGCTCAGTATTTTGTTATCCTAAGGAACAATCAACCAACCCATCTGCTCAATATTTAAAATGTAAATAACATTATACATGTGCCCAGTGAGCGCTTGATGTAAAGCTTACTGTTGTGTTTTCATTGTGCATCGGTATATTTGCTTTGCAGTTGTTTTATAAAGGGTGTTACTTTTAATAAGTTACTTCCAGTGTAGCCCTACCCCCATTCATTTGAAGTAGAAATCAAACACAAGAAATGGGGCTTAGAGCTGGGGCAGTAGTGCAACGCCTGGGATCACCTTCTAAAGTGTTTTGTGACTTAGTATTTACAATGCAGACATTAATTAACTATAGAGAAAAGTGTAAGGTACTGCACGCAGGAAATAAAAATGTACATTATAAATATCATATGGGAGATATTGAAATTGGAGAAGGAATCTATGAAAAAGACCTAGGAGTTTTTGTTGACTCAGAAATGTCTTCATCTAGGCAATGTGGGGAAGCTATAAAAAAGGCTAACAAGATGCTCGGATACATTGTGAAAAGTGTTGAATTTAAATCAAGGGAAGTAATGTTAAAACTGTACAATGCACTTGTAAGACCTCATCTTGAATATTGTGTGCAGTTCTGGTCACCTCGCTATAAAAAAGATATTGCTGCTCTAGAAAGAGTGCAAAGAAGAGCGACCAGAATTATTCCAGGCTTAAAAGGCATGTCATATGCAGACAGGCTAAAAGAATTGAATCTGTTCAGTCTTGAACAAAGAAGACTACGTGGCGACCTAATTCAAGCATTCAAAATTCTAAAAGGTATTGACAGTGTCGACCCAAGGGACTTTTTCAGCCTGAAAAAAGAAACAAGGACCAGGGGTCACAAATGGAGTTTAGAAAAAGGGGCATTCAGAACAGAAAATAGGAGACACTTTTTTACACAGAGAATTGTGAGGGTCTGGAATCAACTCCCCAGTAATGTTGTTGAAGCTGACACCCTGGGATCCTTCAAGAAGCTGCTTGATGAGATTTTGGGATCAATAAGCTACTAACAACCAAACGAGCAAGATGGGCCGAATGGCCTCCTCTCGTTTGTAAACTTTCTTATGTTCTTATGTTCTTATAACAAGATACAGTTCAGTGTACAGATTGCACCAAGGATATATTTGATCTTGTAACCGTCTTACTCAGAGCAGAGTACTCTACTTTGGTCTTTTACTTCTCTTTCTGTGTACCGAATTTGGCAAGCTGTTTGTCTCGTTTTCTTCTGGTTTATTCCAAGGTTAAATTTGATCTTGTGATCTTCTGGCCCTGAGCTATTAAGCTACTGGTGCACTCAGTTGACCCAAGGGACTTTTTCAACGTGAATAAAGAAACAAGGACCAGGGTGGTCACAAATGGAGATTAGATAAAGGGGCATTCAGAACAGAAAGTAGGAGGCACTTTTTTTACACAGAGAATCATGAGGGTCTGTAATCAATTCCCCAGTAATGTTGTTGAAGCTGACACCCTGGGATCCTTCAAGAAGCTGCTTGATGAGATTCTGGGATAAGCTACTAACAACCAAACGAGCAAGATGGGCCGAATGACTTCCACTCGCTTGCAAACTTTCTTATGTTCTTATTTCTGCACTTCATTACTTTATTACATTCATAGGTTTCAGTACATATTTTTTATAAGCGTAATGAGTGTCTTAAAGATTTTTAACCGCATACACGCTCATTTGTTTTGATAACTGTACTGGTGATTGGGGGACATTTTGAATAAGGGGTTATTGTGTGGGAGTTTATACCGTCCGTCGCTTACTGCAGTTCAATCATGTTAACACAAATGCACCCGTTTTAAGCAGTGGTGACTGTATATTAAGATATTTATCAGGCAATATAATACCGGTATTTTTGGTTAAACTAATTCAGGGAAACGTCTACTGAAAAATGTCAACTATTGTCTTGTGAGATAATCACATGTTAGCAGCTTGCTAAGATATAAGAAAATATGGCAGAAGCACACAAATTGAGCTGCTTAAGTTCTGCAAAGCAAAGTCACGTCTGTGGAATCATTTCCTAATAATAAAATAAAATCTAAAAAGGATGGCTATATAGCATCAAACATTGCGGTATGTTGTTTATGCAAGACTGAAATAAAATATGCTGCCGGTACCACCAACTCTTTCATACAGTGGTGTAGTCCTACATCTTAAAGTACTGAAACACCAATTATACATATTCAGGTTTTGTTTGTACATTGAACTTGAGGTAACATTTAATAGGTAATGCATGTGACATTTAGGCTACTCCCTCGTGATCAGTGCTGCCAGATTAGTGGTTTTCTGCCCAAATTTGGCTGTTTTTAAAGCATTTAGCAGGTAAATGTTGTCTTTGGTGGTTTGGTTATTTTTTTACTTTTTGTCCTGCATGTTTTTTCTTTTCCTTTCGATTTATGAGATCATTTCCAGCACAGAAGTTCAAGCACCATGGTGCCCAGGAGAGTATATCGTATGTTTCACCCCGAACCCACCTTTTATTTCTGAAACTTTATATCCAGTTAAATTACAAATTACACAAACAGTCAGTTTGTTTGTTTGTTTATTTATTTATTTATTTTCCACAAATTCCAGAACTGTATTGAATAAATTTTAATTGTTTTTACATTTATTTTTTTAAGCTTTTGTAATATATATTAAATCTTAAAAGCAAGGTCAATCGTTTATTCCAAATCCCGGGTCTCTGCACTGACCAATACAGCAGCTTTAAACCCAGGTGTATGGCCAAAGTTATAGGATGCACTTTTGAAAAACATGTTTAATATAAAATGTAGGGTTTTCCCCAGGCCTTTTCAACCAGACGGACTGCCCGGCTTGCAGATGCTACTGTGCCTTGACTAGATCACTTGCCTGTTGCTGTGTGGGGAAAAAAAAAACTTATATATATATATACATACATACATACATACATACATACATACATACATACATACATACACACACACACACACACACACACACACACACACACACACACACACACACACACACACACACACACACACACACACAGGACAGCTGTGTTACATCTTGACACATTATTTAACAAATCAGAGAGTTGAAGGAGAGAGTTTTCTATGGTAAGCACTTTGAGAGGCTGAAACGTTAAAATGACTGCTAAAACAAATTATTTTCAAGGCAAAAAGTGACAATGAATGCAGGGTTTTCAAAATAAGCTGGCGATCGGCTCAGTCCACCGCCTAATTAAGCTATAGAGCCCGTTGATGCGGGCTCTACCGTGTGGTAGATGATCGCGACTGGAGTTATGCGTCCTGAGCCGAGAGGGCTCTATCGCTGTTAGAAAACGCTGTTATTTTCTCTTTAAAAAAAACTTTAAAACCTATATTTACCTTGAACTTGTGATATTTAGCCAGTTAACATTCTGCTCAGGAAAACAGTCCCTAACATAATTAGAATAGAAAAATGACATACACATAGAGAATATTATTATTGTTAACATTTATTTATTGGGGATATTACTCTTTATTACTCTTTATTATAATTTATCTGGACATGTACAATTGTTGAACAGTCCGTATAGTATTGAGTCTGACTCGAAACTTGTTGTTGGAGGCGGGGCGTCATTCAAGCAGGCAGGGAGTGGATTGGCTGGTGCGGAAAGAACTGAAACAGGGTTGAGGGTTTGACTGGATATTTTTGAGGGAGGATATTGTTGGATCCAGCCGATGACAGAATTGTGGACCGATCGTGTCTTCTCTGTTGATTTTCTGTCCAGTAGCTGCGAAATGAGCCTTCATTACGGTGTCCTGTCACAGACATGATTTCCATTGTCTCTAGACCAGCGTTAGAAAGTATGTGTAAGTAGTTTTTTTATGTTATCAGGTTAGTTGTAGATTAGAATGTTAAGGGAAAAAGCCGGTATTTGTGCGTGTATTTATTTTTAAAATGTAATTCACAGTTAAGCACTTCAACGTTCCAGCGGGCATCTATTCAAAATAAGCCTGTTACAGCTGGAAGCTGATTAGCTGTTCACACTCAGTCGTTTTCTAATACTATATTTGTGCTGGCTGCTTTATAAAAAATAAGGTTATTTTCGGATATTATCATTGTCTATTTTTTGTCATTATTGTACTATAAGGTGATATATAGTACATAATAGCTATACATATGCACCAAAAAAAAAGATTATTTTTCTTGTGATATCATAAAAATATGTACCCAGGTGCTTGAGAGATATTGGGGGGGGGGGGTCATGTATAGAGGCTTTACGCCTTTTAGAAGAAGGGCATGATGGGATCTCAGCTGAGCACTTGTCAGCTTGCATACAGATGCGTAAGTGCAGAGGTGCTGGATTATTATACTCCAGTTTCATGCAAGTTATGATGGTGACCAAATGTGTGTGACAACTGTTGTGTAAAAGTGGTAAAAATTAACAACTGCATTCAAAAAAATGTAGGACAGCGAAAAAGAAAAATAGACGTGCGTTAACAAAATGCTCTGAAAACTTAACATAAAGAAAAAATAAATAAATGAAGCTTTTCCTTGAGCTAAAAAGGAAGTGAAAAGATTACTTTTTTTTGTCCACCCCAGTAAACCTGCATTGTCTTTCCCCAGTCAAATTGTGAAGTGCCTAAATAAGCATGGTAATTTACTATAATAAAAAACAGTAATGAAAAATAAAATGTGGAACATAAAAAGAGCAACCAGATAGTCAACGAAAGACAACACATATTTAAATTCTTTGTCGTATTATGTATTTAAGGTAAGGCAAGTTTATTCTTCTGTTAAAACTGCTCCCGGCTACAGTGTTCTGCCACCTGGCTGTACAGAATTCCTGGGATGACCTCTGAAATGAAAACAAATATATTATATTAAAAATGTTAAAAATTACATTTAAAATCAATGTTTTAGAGAATTGTAAGTAGCTTTCCAGCCAGCACATGCATGTACCTCCGAGGATCCAACAAAAATGAGTTACTGAGCATTTCATATGAGTTTCGTTTGTTATGTTCTAATATTTCAAGTTCCATTAAAATGACAGAAAAGCACAGTTTATATTTGTAGATTTATTTTGGTAGCAAAAAAATCAACATCTGCGTCATTCGGCATTGAATTCCAATATGTATCAGAATATATCGCAATATTGTCTGCAGTATTGTAATACAGATCCTCAGTCCCAATACCCACCCTTGATATCCACCTATTAAAAAGCCACAATGGATTAAAAAGAAAAATCTAAGCATATTGCTTAAAATGAAATAAAGTTAACCATGATGTTTATTGGATTATGGTTATTTAATTTTTTATTTAAGTTTTATTTATAGATTTTCAAGTTACAAAGTTACCAAAGACAATGTCCCTCCCTTTCCCTTAACCATCCAGCTGCCAATTTATTTTGGCAATTTCCATGTTAAACTGTTTTTGCTATATAAATAGTATTCTGCATGAAAATTGAAGGCGAATGAGTAGCCAAAGGGAAAGTGAAATATCTGACAGCTGTCCAATCATTCGTGAGCAGAGGCGAGGTGTTAGTATGTTAGTTAGCACTGAATTTTGCTGACTTATTGAGAAGTAATACATTTCCGTATTTAGAATTTAATATTCTATCTATTTTTTTAACCTGTAATACCAACAAATAAATAAATAAATAAATCCTCTTGTTTTGTTCTCTATAGATACACAGGCATCCATTTTTCACTCTCAGCTGCGTATATACAGATGACCCGGTCTGTCAAACACATTTCTTTGGGACTGCTGCCATCTGCCAGTAAAGAAAACTACATACACTTTAGAATAGTTTTCTTATTTTTTCATTGAAGACGTGTTAAACTTTGCAGATGCACTTACAGGCATGCATATGCACACTATTCTCATGGGAGTTACAAATTTGGACTTGCATGCACCCCACGTGGAAATTGCGGGACAAGCAGCTGGGTGGTTAACCCCCCCACTCCATCTAATCATATCCCTCACACTGCACCAAAAAAAGTCATTTGGGTCCTTAACTAAATGTCAGGAAACGGAATTGAGATAGAACAGACGGACAGCAAACAAAAGGGAGAAGACGAGAGGAGGTAAAAAAAAAAAAAAAAAAAATAGTTCACCTGAACGGGCAAATGCAGGCAGGTTGGTGACCCAATTGAGTAGCTAATTTAAACTAGGCTAAGGTCTGTGCTTCTAGCTGCACAAAAGACTGGAACGGCTTCCAAACTGAGTAAAATTTAACTGACCACCGACGGGTGAATTTTATTTTCTCCAGTTTGAGAAACTGCATGACCCCCCTAATCCAACGAACAAAAGAAGGTGGGGAGGCTTCCTTCCAACTGTCTAGCCAAAAGAGTGGCAAAAGCCAGAGTGTTGGACTATAAAGTGTTCAGGGAGGAGTCATCAGAAACCACCTCAAACATTGCTGTCAGAGGTCAAAGATAGAGCACCAATAGGAGGCCCACTTGGAGCAGGACCAATACATATGAGAGTGTGTGGCTGGAGCCTGCTTACAACTGTCACAGATTGGGTCCAAGTCTAGCTTAATTTTGGACAACTTAACTTTAGACCAGTGGAGGCGATGCAGAATTGTAAATTGAATTAGTTCATGCCTGGCACATGCTGAGAAAGAGTGGACCCTCCTCAGGACAGCAACCCAATCCTCTTCTAGAAGAACATGTTCAAGTCCTGTTTATTTTTTGAGGGTTTATTTTGAGAATAGAGTCCATGGGGGATCTAGGTGGACATAAGAGGAATTGAGACAATTTTTCACAAACAAAGTTCCGAATTTGGAGATCTTGAAAAAAGTGAGTCCGAGGTATATTATATTTTAGTTCAAGGTGCTGAAATGAAACAAAATTGTTATTGATATATAGATCATTGAGTGAGGTGATACATGCTGAATGCCTGTCTTCCAAAGAGTGAGGAACAAATGGTTATTATCTATGGGAGCCAATATTGAGAGAGCATCTAAGTTAAAGACCCGTCTGAACTGTTTCCAAATTCTAAGCAGATCATGTGGCTGATTCTAAACTTTGGAGATGGACATAAACAGAGGGGGGAAGCATAGAAGGGCTGATAAGGATGATGCATGGCAAGACGAAGCCTCCATGGGTAACCAAGCTGGGGCTTTGGGTCCCCACTGGTAAAGTCACCAGCAGGACATAATCCATGTATTGGCTGACCAGTGATA
This sequence comes from Polyodon spathula, assembly GCF_017654505.1. Lineage (NCBI taxonomy): Eukaryota > Metazoa > Chordata > Actinopteri > Acipenseriformes > Polyodontidae > Polyodon > Polyodon spathula. The sequence goes on from NC_054539.1 coordinate 36,163,936, forward strand.
GTATTAAAAATTGTGTACGGTCATTCCTGCTAGCACTTGAGGTCTCTGAAGCAGTGCCTTGTGGATATGGGAACGAATGTTATTTTTATCAAAAAGCAGTTGGAAGGGGAGATCACGTAACCTATTGTGGCCAGTTGCGGCATTGTTTTCTTTCTCTAGGATGTCATATACTCAGAAAAAAGAACCTCGACTGGGGTTTCATCTCCAAGCAAGTACGACAGGGGTGCAACTAACTCGGAGGACCGTGTAGTCGAAGTGGTTCAAGCCTGCACAGTGACTCTGTGGCAATATGTTGACCAGAAATTTTGGGCAATTTGAGCAAATAGTTCAAGATACCAAGTCCGAGTTGTACACCCTTCAAAAAAAATTCTCCGAACACACAGTCATTTTAAAAGTCTGAAGATTGAGCTGTCTACTGTACGATCGGACACCCAGAAAAACACAAAATCCATTGACCGCTATAGCGCTAGGCTCGACAAGGTGGAGTTTAAACTAGCTGATCTTGAGGACAGAAACAGACGCTGTAATCTTTGTCTAGTGGGATTGAAAGAAGGTACTGAGGGTTCGGATCCGGTCGGCTTCCTGAAGCAATCCATCCCGTCTTGGATACTTGGCTTGGTGGGCAAAAGTATAGAAAGCACGTGGGCACATAGTTTACTCAGGCAGTTCAACTTCAGGATCTGACAGGCCCCGCACTCTCTAATTTTCAACCTCCTTCATTTTTCCAACCGCCAGACTGTACTACAGGGATTCTGAAAGTCTGCTCCTGTCCTTGTTGGTGGCAGAGGGATCAGGGTTTACGTGGACTACAGCAATTTTACAGCACAAAAACGCAAACGGTTGCTTATTTTCTGTAATACTGTAGCCTACCTGTATGTAGCTGCGTGTGTGGCTAACCTCCCCTGACAACAGTACATTTATTGGTGACAGTTACCCAGAGCCTATTAGGTGGGAGTTAGATGGTCATGGGATACTGCACCAGCAAATCAGGAGTATGTATTGGTTTTTAAGGGGCGGGACAATGCTAGTGTGGCAGTTAAATCCAAGAGTGACGTAGATGGTTTCTGCACCAAAAAATTACATTATATAAATTTACAATTAATCAGCTTTAAATATAAACATATAAAGCTGATTATATGATTGCGGCGTCAATACGAGGGCATCTTTAATTTTGAGGGCGCCACCAAATTGAAGTAATACGGTATCTGGATGTGGAGATTTACCCCTCTCTGTATTCCATTACCACCAAAGATGTTAACAGTGTTTTTAAAAAGGTAGAAGCAGTGATGCATAGGTGGTTTCATTTATCTCTCTACAAAGCTGCATACCTGTTATTAAAATGGATATTCTCCCTCACATACATTTTTTCAGCTTAGTGATCCCGTTTCCACCCCCTGTAGGTTACTGGGACAAAGTACATTCAATAATTTCTAAATTTTATATGGAATGGAAAACAAGCATGTGTCAGACTTCTTACTTCAGCTGGAGGCCTGTTACTTAAATTGTATTCCTGGGCATATGTACTAAGACCACTCACAAACTGAACAATATCTGGTTTACCCATATAGACTTCAGGATCTTATTCACTCACAAATTCCTTTAAAGCACTATAAACTATATTTTAGCCCTATTATTACCCACTTACTAACAGTATGGCGCTCGGAAAAGCATACAGCTCACATACCCCCAATTATTAATAATCACCTGCTTCTGTCAGGTCGTCCATTCTCTTTTCTCTCATGGACAAATGGGAATACACATTTTGGATGATGTTTTTAACTAGGATGACCTTCGCACTTTCCAGAATCTGCAATCACAGTATGATTTACCAGGCTCCTTTTCTTTTACCTCCGCTCTGCAATGCAGGCTTATGGGGTGCCGTGGGGGACAAGTCTGCCAGGGCATACACTACACAATGTATTTGACAATGACAGTAGGACCAATGAGGCTGACTCCTGAATTTATATTTACCTCCTACAAGCTTCATATAAATAAGCTTCTGGGAGTCTGTACTACCAGGGCTAGAGACCTTACCATATCATCTAATGACATTTCCTGGAATACTTTTTGGAACAATATATATTTGACTTCCAAAAATCCCAATCATCAACTTATACATTATAATTTATTACATAGATTGTACTTAACCCCTTGCAGACATCACAGAATGAAACTGGTCTCTGACCCAATGTGCACACTCTGGCCTCTTGGCGCCTCAGGCAGTTTTTCACATTTGTTTTGGGAGTGACTGGATATAGCCTCCTTCTGGAATGGGGTTGCAAGAACGTTGTCCACTTACCCCATATTCTAGACCTGGACATGCCTTGTGTTCCTTCTGGTGTGTATTTAAATGACGATTCTTCGATTAAGCTTTCACTACATCAGAGGAGGATATGGTTGGCCGATCTTGCAACCGCCAAAAAGTTGATTGCCCTAAGATGGAATCCTCCACATGCCGTCCCTTGGTCTCAATGGATGCTCACCTTTCTTGATGTTATTCTCACGGAGCTCTCCACAGCCAGAAGCCATGGTGTCAGGAGGGATACCATACGGGCATGTCGCACTGCAGCAGAAACTGTGAAACCCTTACTGTGCTCTGTTTTGTAAATTCTATTACATAATGCAATGTCCTTATTTTTTCCCAACATGGGGTCCCCTTTGGGGGTGCAAGACCGGTTTCCTTGGGTTGCAGTGGGGATGGAGATGGGGGTTATTAATCCTATGTATGACTTGTCTTTGATGTCTTAGTTTAAATAAAAAATTGTTCACAAAAAAAGAAGTTGGAAGAGGACAGGGCATAATATAATGAAGTATGTAAAATTCAGTGGTAGGTTTTAAAAACTAATACCAGATGTATAAATGTAAACCAGGTTTATTAAGTTTGAATCTAATTGAAGGATAAATAGACAATTATGTAAAAAAAACACATCTAACAGCCTTATTATGCCACTTTTTTTGTTTATGGTAATACCTTGATTTCATCTAGAATGTTTCCTCACTGTTGCCTTGATAACAGCTATCGTGTTTTAGAAAAGTGAAGTTAGGATGTGCACTGAGTAACCCCAAGTAAACAAAATGTAAAATTAAAATTAGCTATTTACATACATACAAATTGTGCTTTATAAATAGCACAGGTGATGGGGTGGCATTGTATTTTATTCTTGCTTGGTATGGGCTATTTTTGTTTTGGTTCGGTTTACCAAATTCTGCTGTCTCTTAAATCTCTGGTAATAAGTCTTACATGATAACTTCAGTAAATGTAGTTAACTTTATTTTTTAACTTTGTCTGTAAACACACACATAAATAATATGCTTAATATTGGTTGACTATCAACTGCCCATGTAAACCATTTAGAGTATTACCCATGGGGGATGCATATCCCTGGCCAGGAGGAATTTTTGTGTCACACTTCAAAATTGAACATATACCAGAGCACTGCATATCAAATTGTCTTGAAACTTGCTAAGGACAGATTGGTCATAGTGATGTTTTTTTTTTTTAAATATAAACTCACAATGGCTCTAACCATTTTGGATTTACAGAAATGGTGGGAGGTGTAGGCTACTAACAGTTACATTGGTCTTGTTTTGCATGGTATAATTATGTAGATTGTTGTAGGAAATACAAAAATTTACATCATTTTCTCTGCATTTCATTTAGTATTTGTATGAATATTTCTTATCCCAGCACTAAACACTGTTTCTTATGCAGGCTACTCTACTGGAGAGCTCTTCAAGAATGGAGACCATCGCTCAAGAAGATAAAACTAAGATACTGAAAGCTGCCTTTTTAAGATTTTGCCGGTAAGGGTGGGGGTGTGGGAATTAAACATTTTGATCACTACAATAAAAATGTTAATTACTACCATATATGGCCCTAATGAGCATATGTTTAAAAAGCAAACTTTTGTCACTATTTAACTGAACTAAGTGACCAAATGCTAAGAGAATGGAATTTGGAATTTGCTTGAAAAAATGGATTTAATGCATACTGATTGTCAAAATGGATCTATAGTTTCCTGAGCTCAGTTTCATGCATTTTTAAATGAGGATTTTTTCCACTTATCTACACACCATACCCCACCTGTAAAGTTTTTATTGAGGAAAAAAATTATATTAAATACAAAACTGAAAGATAGATCGTAATTGGATAAGTCTCCACCCCCCTGAGTTAATACTTGGTGGAAACACCCTTGGCAGCAATTACAGCTGTGAGTCTGTTGGGATAAGTCTTTGCACAGCTAGATTTGGCAATATTTGACCATTCTTCTTCACAAAACTGTTCAAGATCTGTCAAGTTCCTTGGGGAGCGTTGATGGACAGCAATCCAAGTCATGTCACAAATTTTTGTTTGGATCTAGGTCGGGGGCTCCGACTGGGCCACTCGAGGACATTTACCTTTTTTTCGTTGGCTACTCCAGTGTAGCTTTGGCTACATGCTTTGGGTCGTTGTCATGCTGAAAGGTGAACTTCTGTCCCAGTTTCAGCTTTCTTGCAGAGGGCAGCAGGTTTTCCTCAAGGACTAATCTGTACTTTGCTCCATTAATTTTCCCTTCTTTCGTGACAAGTGCCCCAGTCCCTGCCAATGAGAAACATCCCCATAACATGATGCTGCCACCGCCATGCTTCACAGTAGGGATGGTATTCTTTTGGTGATGCGCTGTGCTTCGTTTGCGCCAAACATAACGCTTTACATTTGCCAAAAAAAAAAAAAAATTCAATTTTAGTTTAGTCAGACCACAAAACTTTTTGCCACATGGCTACAGAATCTCCTGAGGGTTTTTGGCATACTACAAACGGGATTTAAGGTGGGCTTTCTTGAGTAATGGCTTCCTTCTTGCCACCCTACCATACAGACCAGATTTGTGGAGTGCTTGGGATATTGTTGTCTCATGCACACTTTGACCAGTCTTGGCCATAAAAGCCTGTAGCTTTTGCAGAGTTGCCATTGGCCTCTTGGTAGCCTCTGATCAGTCTGCTTGTTGCTTGGTCATCCAGTTTGGAGGGACGGCCTGATCTAGGCAGGGTCTTGGTGGTGCCATACACCTTCCACTTCTTAATAATCATCTTGACTGTGCTTCAAGGGATATTCAAGGCCTTTGATTATTTTTATTTTTTTTTAATACCCATCCCCTGATCCTGTGCCTTTCAACAACTTTGTCCCAGAGTTCTTTTGAAAGCGGAAAGCACCTTGGTGCTCATGGTTGAGTCTTTGCTTTGAAATGCACTACCCAGCAGAGGGAACTTACAGGAATTGTTGAATTTATCCTGAGATCATGTCAATCACTACTATTTAACACAGTTGAAGGCCACTTAACTTGGTGTGTGATTTTGAAGGCGATTGGTTACACCTGAGCTAATTTATATTGCTATTACAAGGGGGGTGGACACTTATCCAGCCAAGCTATTTCAGTTTTTATTTTCAATTTATTTTCTACAAATTTCTAGAATATTTTTTTCACTTGGAAGTTGCGGTAGGATGTGTAGATAAATGAAAAAAAAAACTTTTAATGCATTTTAATTCCAGGCTATAAGGTAACAAAAGGTGAAAATTTTGAAAGGGGGTATAGACTTGATATAGGCAGTGTACATGTTTTAACTTATGTATTATGTATACTGACAATCTGCTATAACAAATGGCCGCCTTTTTTTTTTTTTTTTAGGAGAGATATTCTGGGTGCACAAAGTATGGTAGATGAAATATTTCCACCAGACTCCGATTTGGACGCAGACGCTGAACTTGACAGAACTGTGATACAAGTCAGTGTTGATTTGGTTGATGACTACCCTTCATCTGACCCAAGATGGGCTGAATCTGTTCCTGATGGTGAGAACTGTTTACTGAAAGTATTTAAGATGCACTTTTTAAATATGTTTTAAAAGTTTACTTGTTTTGTACATACATCAGGGTTAAACTTTTTTGGTGCCCAATGACACAGAAGTGGGTGCTGCGGTGTTACAGAACACTTGCAACGTTTGTCTTGTTAACCTAGGCTTGTGTATGAGCATAATAGAGTTGCAATGCCTGCATTGCCATGTGGAGGCTGGCATTTAGTGATTCAACCAATATGCACTAAGCATTGCTATGCGAGACAGCGTTTACTTTGGGCTCAGCAATATCTGATTTACAATACATGTTAACATGCTAATATATTGATCGGTAAACAAGCTATATTATAATGTTGCTGGGTTCCTTTGCATTTTTAAGCATCAATCCACGTTCCTTGTATGATTTGATGGTTATTTTAATTTAATTAAACCAAAGTTTTGGAAAGGAACCATACAATTAGCTACAATTTCTTTAATGGGCACAACCTTAAAGGTCTTATACGTTGGACCTTATTATCCATTATAATTATTGGTTTAAATCTGTTTACAGAGACAGTTGGATTTAGTCAGACATCATTGATTCTTCTTCATCAGCTGGAGGATAAAATGAAAGCCCATTGCTTTTTTATTGACTTCCTTCTCCAAGTAAGTTTTTAAATTTCTTCTAAATATTTCAACTAGGTAGGCCCTAAACTGGAGCCTTAATTATTTAATTGACCTCCAACTTACCTACCCCTGCTGTAGTCTGTAAGAATCATTTCTGTATTGCATTGCCACATGTTATCATGGTTCTTTTTAAGAAAAGTGCAACCTAGAAGCAGAAGGATACTTTTTTGTTTGTTTTTGATATGGTTAACTCACAAAAATGTTTCATTAATTGAATTTTGAGCAAAAACTAAAATATTATTTTGTCGTAAATAAATAGCTGCATATTGTAGTTTTTATCGCTTTTTGCCCCGCTCTTCAGGTTGGACTGTTTGAAAGACTCGGCACAGCTCAGGTGCGTGGCATTCCCCTGGCAACTCGTCTTCTACTGTGTGAGCATGGAGAAAAGCTCTCTGCTGCCATCGTCCTGAAAAATCACCACTCAAAACTGCCAGATCAGGTCAATGCAGGCATTCTCATAGCTTTAAACAAGAAAGGCACTGACATCCCACCAAGTCTAACTCCAGCCGACGTGTTCTTTAGAGAGGTAGGTCTGATTTGTAGAGCATTACAAGTTCCCTATCAAGTGTGAAATGTAACCATTACCTAATGGGTATTTAATCTAAAGACCGTGATAACCTGAATAAGCTGCACGTAGTGCCTGTAAGAGTCAAGCCTGCCTCCCGAAGACATAAAAGACTGCTGACACAAGTATCATCATATTTCCTTTCACCGACCTGAAAGCGAGAGAGACCTACGAACAGGTAAGTATCTTACTTGTATTTGAATTTTGTTTCTCTGGTGTAATGACACTTTATTGTGGTTATTGTATGTGCTTATAGTAATTACTACTTATATATTGTGCACTCAACCATGGTTTTCGTTGATCCCATAGCAGCCTTGTGCCCCGCACGAAACCACCGGCTCTCCTGCCTCTTTCCCCAAATAACCTTAAATCGTCTCGTTGTGTTCCCTCTCAGGCTGCTAGCTTCGGTTGGAATTTCAAATAAAAATGTTGTTTTTTGTTAATGAAAATTATACTAAAGTAACAGTAAGTCCTGCATTTACACCGAGACTGGGTTAAGCTGCAGTTCTCCCCACAGTGTATCATTGCCACATTAGTTCTGCTTGCACATTCAGTGTGAAGACTGTTCGCTAACAGACTGTTGGTTAACCAAGAGCATTATAGGTGGGCATCTCTATAATTGCTCCCGTGGTAACTGTAGGTCCTAGACCTGCTCTCTTTTCGGACAGTATTTTTGTATTTATTTACTTATTTGTTAGCAGATGCTCTTATGCAGGGCGACTTATAATTGTTACAAAATATCACAGTACAAAGTATCACATTACAGATAAGAGCAGTTGTAAAGTACAATAAAATCAGTAACAAAATATCATTCAAATAAAAGAAAGATATAGAAATACAATAAATAATTACATGTAAGAGCGGATTCAACTAAAAGCTGTTAATTTATATTAAAAATATTTGCTTGTACGATTAAAGTCCAGTATGAGCACGTAGTAAGTACGATGAATGGATGAGAATGATTTCAAAAATAGCAATTACAAAAAGTGTGAATACGGATACCTATTATAGTAAAGTCAAATACAAGGTACAAGATACAAGGAAGTAGTTATAATTAAGAGCAGTTATATTTAAGAGGTTACCTTGCCGATTCACTAGCAGTCGCTGGGCTCAGCTCTCCTTCGTTTCTGACTGCTCAGTCCTTCACGCAATTTCGTTGCCGCTCTGGTTTCTGCTTGCAGTGTCATTGCGAAGGCTGTCAGTCTCAGACAGCGGGATTCCTCCAGTCTTAGGGCTGTGTTTGGTTAAGCCAGAAGCTGTATAGGTGGGCATCCCTATATATTGCTTCACAGACCTACCACTGTTCTTGGTGAATGAGGTTACCATACCAGTAGTGCACCGTACCTTGCTCTGTGCACCGTATCATGTGCTCCGTAATGTGGTACTGTGCAATGCTCCGTGTGTACTGTGCCGTGCACCACACAATACTGTGTGTACTGTAGAAAATTATTGTACTGTACTTGTGCTTAGGCACTGTTCAGGTACTTAAGAGTAACTAAGGTTAAACTGTACCATCCCTGGACCAGTACCAGCAAACCCGGTTTGAGTCTCGACTTGCTCTGTTTTTATCTTTTTACAATACTGTATATGTGAGCTGCAGCTCCTGCCCTGTTACACACGACTTTGTGGTTTGAGCAGACACATCCAGCCTCGGCTGGGTCATTTTCTAGAATGGCTGGCAGGAGGGTGTAGGATACAAATGGCAAAATCATAGAAGAAGAAAAAAAAATAGCAAATATGTTAAATGATTACTTTTCACAAGTTTTTACAAAGGAAGATACTGACAACATGCCCCACATGTCATCCAGTTCCTATCCAGTTTTAAATAACTTTAGCATAACTGAGGCAGAAGTGTTAAAGGGACTAGGAGCTCTTAAAATAAACAAATCCCCTGGGCCGGATGAGATCCTCCCAGTAGTACTCAAAGAAATGAAAGAAGTAATTTACAAACCGCTAACCAAGATCATGCAGCAGTCTCTTGACACAGGGGTGGTACCGACAGACTGGAAAATTGCAAACGTAATACCGATCCACAAAAAGGGAAACAAAACTGAACCAGGTAACTACAGACCAGTAAGCCTGACTTCTATTATATGCAAACTTATGGAAACTATAATAAGATCCAAAATGGAAAATTACCTATATGGTAACAGGGTACTGGGAGACAGTCAACATGGTTTTAGGAAAGGGAGATCGTGCCTAATTAACTTGCTTGATTTTTTTGAGGATGCAACATCGATAATGGATAATTGCAAAGCATATGACATGGTTTATTTAGATTTCCAGAAAGCTTTTGACAAAGTCCCGCACAAAAGATTAATTCTCAAACTGAACGCAGTTGGGATTCAAGGAAACACACGTACATGGATTAGGGAGTGGTTAACATGTAGAAAACAGAAAGTACTGATTAGAGGAAAAACCTCAGAATGGAGTGTGGTAACCAGCGGTGTACCACAGGGATCAGTATTAGGTCCTCTGCTATTCCTAATCTACATTAATGATTTAGATTCTGGTATAGTAAGCAAACTTGTTAAATTTGCAGACGACACAAAAGTAGGAGGAGTGGCAAACACTGTTGCAGCAGCAAAGGTCATTCAAAATGATCTAGACAAGATTCAGAACTGGGCAGATACATGGCAAATGACATTTAATAGAGAAAAGTGTAAGGTACTGCACGCAGGAAATAAAAATGTACATTATAAATATCATATGGGAGATATTGAAATTGGAGAAGGAATCTATGAAAAAGACCTAGGAGTTTTTGTTGACTCAGAAATGTCTTCATCTAGGCAATGTGGGGAAGCTATAAAAAAGGCTAACAAGATACTCGGATACATTGTGAAAAGTGTTGAATTTAAATCAAGGGAAGTAATGTTAAAACTGTACAATGCACTTGTAAGACCTCATCTTGAATATTGTGTGCAGTTCTGGTCACCTCGCTATAAAAAAGATATTGCTGCTCTAGAAAGAGTGCAAAGAAGAGCGACCAGAATTATTCCGGGCTTAAAAGGCATGTCATATGCAGACAGGCTAAAAGAATTGAATCTGTTCAGTCTTGAACAAAGAAGACTACGTGGCGACCTAATTCAAGCATTCAAAATTCTAAAAGGTATTGACAGTGTCGACCCAAGGGACTTTTTCAGCCTGAAAAAAGAAACAAGGACCAGGGGTCACAAATGGAGTTTAGAAAAAGGGGCATTCAGAACAGAAAATAGGAGACACTTTTTTACACAGAGAATTGTGAGGGTCTGGAATCAACTCCCCAGTAATGTTGTTGAAGCTGACACCCTGGGATCCTTCAAGAAGCTGCTTGATGAGATTTTGGGATCAATAAGCTACTAACAACCAAACGAGCAAGATGGGCCGAATGGCCTCCTCTCGTTTGTAAACTTTCTTATGTTCTTTCTTATGTAACCTCCATTGTGGAAAAATTTATCTACCTTGTGCCACAGACACCGAACTGGTACCAAATGGCATTTCTTGTTATTTGCATATTGCCTTGGTTTATCCCTCTGAAACATGCAAAGTCTGCCTGTCTAGTGTCAAACAGACCTTGTTGACAATCCAGTTATTGTCTTTAAGAAGCTGAGGCAGCAACTGTACATCTTACTGTACATTGTTTGCTATTTGCATCAAACTGTTTTCTGTGAATTTTGTGTGCGTTCCTCTAAGTTGCTCTGTGTGTCTATGAGCTGGCATTCCTGTCTGAGGGCGTGGAGTCAGATGGCGCATCTCCTGCAGTTAAGCTCTCCCTGTAACGGCAGAGCTTATGGCGTTGGTCAAGAGGCCACTGCGGTCTTGCAGGTGCCCTGGTCTACAGATCCACCCTGTTGCATTACTGCACAGCAGCGTTGCTGATGGACAGATGCCCCTTGAGGGCAACAACGGTACTTTACACTACTATACCAACCCGGTGCTACAGAGCCGATACCAAACTGACCTGTACTGTTCCGGTACAGTCCTGGTTCCGACCTGCTACCGGACGTGGCTTTGCAATCCGCAGGCCTTGTTGACAGTCCAGTTGTTGTTGTTTTTTTAGCAAGCTGGGGCAGCAACTGTACATTCTTCGGTACATTGCATGTTATTTGCATGATGACTGGGTTTTATCCATGTGACACATGCAAGGCCAGCCTGCCTGTGGACAAGCAGATGGTCTTCCTGCCTGAGGCAGCAGCACGCAAACGAGGCACTGTTAAACCCCATTTCTTCAAGTTTTGTGTGCATTCTCCAAGTGTACGTTGGAGGAACTTTTCTCCTGCAGCTCTACAGAGCACTCTGCATCCCTCACCTGTACAACGCTGTTCTCCTTCACCCTCTCCAAGGGAGAACAACACACACTCGGGAATAGAGAAGCTCTGGGCAGCAGTTTCCCCCATGCACACGTGGCTGATGGTGACAAGTTTTTCCATTCTGGCCTGCTACTGACCAGTGTTACATCACAGTCTGGTACCAAGCCTCTTTGCAGTTGAGACAGCAACTGTGCATTCTTACTGTACATTGCTTGCTATTGCTTAATTCCTGTGTTTTTATTCCCTGTGCCAGCAGTCTCGGGACCAGCACAGCCAGCTGCGCCTGTGGCCAGACCGGTGCCATGCGCAGAGGCCAAAGGCCAAACCACAAGATGAGCAGGCCCTAGAGATTTGCTGCCACAGGTTCAGGGCCCCTTCTTAGGGAGCCACCTGGGGCATTGGCGCTAGGGATACACCAAATCCAATTTTTTGGGAATACAAAATCGAATATCAAATCTACATAAACTTTCATGAAAACTGAAGGAAACTGTTGAATGAAAAACAGACTGGCAGCTACTAACAAGGGACGTGCACAAGCTATAGTTTTGAGCCTTTTAGTTAAGTCTTTTTATTACCGAATGGAAATATATCCCTGAATAAGATTTCAGTTTGAAACTTACATAATTTACTTAGCCCCCTCCCCCCACAATAGAAATGTCAAAATACAGAACTGTTTGCTTTACTGTTCCAAGAAAGGAGAGCACCAACGTTGCCATGCTCGAGCCGGAACGCTCCAGAAAAACGTTCTGGTACTTTTTTCTAGACAGAATCTTGACTTAAGAAATAACTAAGAACGTTTACCCTTTTTTTTTTTTTTTTTTTAAATAAAAATTCTTATATAGAGCCATACCGCTCAAATTCCGGTGGCTGGGCATCAGTGAAGCGATCTATTTTCTGTCTTTCCATTGAGTAAGCACTAGGAACAAATAAATCAGTGTCCGATTCAGAGTTTTTTTTTTTTTTAATGAAACTAAATGTGTATCAGATATTGAAAAGTGAAAATAAAATGAAATGTAGCACATTGTTGTTTAGGATAGGAACTACTTCTCCTTCCGCCCTCTCCCTTCGCTCCTCATATAGCCTATACACTGGCACGCCGAGACACACGCAGTCACTCAGTCACAGTCAGTCACATAAACAAGAGTGAACACGGTTACCAGTGCTGCTCTGCTTTCATGGCCGAAAGAAAACGAAGCATCGTTTGGAGTCACTTCACTCCAATAAACAGCAATGAAGCAAAATGTGACATATGTCAAAAGTGTGTAAGATATTGTGGTAATACCACAAACCTTCTAAAACACATAAAAATCAGTCACACACGAGAGCATGAGCTTGCCGGGCGTCTTGTCACTCTCTATCTCCTATCGCGATCAGTCACACACGAGAGCATGACGAGTTGCAGCGGAGGCGATTAGAGGAGGGGGAGAGAACACAGACAAATACCGCCTCGTCTAGTAACAGAGTGAAGCTGAGTTCTCTGACAGAAGCCTTTCAGAGAGGCAGGCATTATCCAGGTATCTAAGTGATAATATTAGGTTATTTTAATCATTTGAACAGAAATCAGTTAATACTTTTTATTTCTTGAGGAGCATAATATTACAGTGGGTGCATGTACATATACACTAATACTCCGATACCCCGACTATGGTTAATATCCGGCTATGTAAAAAGTAATGTAAACACCTTTATCTGATATCTTTCATCGGGGTCTTAATAGCAGTAACACACCAAGATTTCTGGCCAACACTTTAATTAATCTGGGCATATTATCAGCTTTGTCAGATTTCTATGTTTTTTAAATGTGTTCATGTCTGACTACGTAACCAGCGCCAGGTCGTTTATAAGAGAAACCCCACTATTTCACCGATCCCATGTAAACAAGGTTTTTTGTGTAATCGTGGTATTGCTGTGCATGTAAACACTTAAGTCGAATTATTGCCATAATCTGATTTTTTTCCAGTCTGTGTTTTGTTGTGCATGTAAACACACTCAATAGCCTGCTAGATTGGACATATTTTCAAATATCTGAATGCACTATATTAATTTTGTGGAAAAACTGGTATGCATTGCTCAGGATTTCTAAAACAGATTATATTTTATAAAATGTAAGTAAAGATCTCAGGTTGCTAATACCTTCAGGAATGGTCTGGTGAATATAACTTATGCCAGCCATCATTTTATCACAAAGGTGACACTTTTATCAGATGGTGGATAATGCATTTTGGAATGAAACTCTTCATACATTAATTAAATTACACACTTTAAATGTTAAGTAATTGCCTGCAGCTACAAAAAGGGAAACAAAACTGAACCAGGTAACTACAGACCAGTAAGCCTGACTTCTATTACATGCAAACTTATGGAAACTATAATAAGATCCAAAATGGAAAATTACCTATATGGTAACAGGGTACTGGGAGACAGTCAACATGGTTTTAGGAAAGGGAGATCGTGCCTAACTAACTTGCTTGATTTTTTTGAGGATGCAACATCCATAATGGATAATTGCAAAGCATATGACATGGTTTATTTAGATTTCCAGAAAGCTTTTGACAAAGTCCCGCACAAAAGATTAATTCTCAAACTGAACGCAGTTGGGATTCAAGGAAACACATGTACATGGATTAGGGAGTGGTTAACATGTAGAAAACAGAAAGTACTGATTAGAGGAAAAACCTCAGAATGGAGTGTGGTAACCAGCGGTGTACCACAGGGATCAGTATTAGGTCCTCTGCTATTCCTAATCTACATTAATGATTTAGATTCTGGTATAGTAAGCAAACTTGTTAAATTTGCAGACGACACAAAAGTAGGAGGAGTGGCAAACACTGTTGCAGCAGCAAAGGTCATTCAAAATGATCTAGACAAGATTCAGAACTGGGCAGACACATGGCAAATGACATTTAATAGAGAAAAGTGTAAGGTACTGCATGCAGGAAATAAAAATGTACATTATAAATATCATATGGGAGATATTGAAATTGGAGAAGGAATCTATGAAAAAGACCTAGGAGTTTTTGTTGACTCAGAAATGTCTTCATCTAGACAATGTGGGGAAGCTATAAAAAAGGCTAACAAGATGCTCGGATACATTGTGAAAAGTGTTGAATTTAAATCAAGGGAAGTAATGTTAAAACTGTACAATGCACTAGGAAGACCTCATCTTGAATATTGTGTTCAGTTCTGGTCACCTCGCTATAAAAAAGATATTGCTGCTCTAGAAAGAGTGCAAAGAAGAGCGACCAGAATTATTCCGGGCTTAAAAGGCATGTCATATGCAGACAGGCTAAAAGAATTGAATCTGTTCAGTCTTGAACAAAGAAGACTACGTGGCGACCTAATTCAAGCATTCAGAATTCTAAAAGGTATTGACAGTGTCGACCCAAGGGACTTTTTCAGCCTGAAAAAAGAAACAAGGACCAGGGGTCACAAATGGAGTTTAGAAAAAGGGGCATTCAGAACAGAAAATAGGAGACACTTTTTTACACAGAGAATTGTGAGGGTCTGGAATCAACTCCCCAGTAATGTTGTTGAAGCTGACACCCTGGGATCCTTCAAGAAGCTGCTTGATGAGATTTTGGGATCAATAAGCTACTAACAACCAAACAAGCAAGATGGGCCGAATGGCCTCCTCTCATTTGTAAACTTTCTTATGTTCTACTTAGTCTAACTATTTTAGGCTGAATGAGAGTTACTCCCATATACTGCCCATACTGTATAAAGACATAATTGCATGTAGTGTAGCTTGTAGGACATATTAAGTATTTTTATTTTTTATAGATTACTCTCAAAGAGCTGCAGAGATTACAAGAAGTCTGGGAGAGATGATTGTGAGGGACCTCCAGCCAATCTCAGTTGTTGAGGATAGAGGTTTTAATGCATTTGTCAAGACCCTTGATCCGCGCTATAAAATCCCAAGCCGCAAACGCTTGATGGAGGGTACAATTGCCGACATGTATAAAGACTGTCAAGACAAAGTAATGGCAAATTGTCAACGTGCACACAGTGTGGTTCTCCCAACAGACATGGACTTCAAGGTCCACAGAGGCATATTTGACTGTGTCCTGTCATTTCATTGACAACTGGCAAATGCAGGAGTTTGTTTTAGAAACCTGTAGTTTCTATGGACAACATACAGCTGACAACATTAGTTTAGAGCTAAAAAGAGTAACAGATGAATGGGGCATAACTCAGAAGGTGGTAGCAGTTGTTAGACAATGGTGCAAATATGGTTTCTGTGGTGCACAAGGCTGGGTGGAAGCACTACCCCTGTTTTGCCCACACCTTAAACATGGTGGTAAAAGATGGAATTAAAGCTGTTCCTGAAGTTGTTCAGCTTTTGGAAAAATGCAGTAGTGTTGTATCTTTTTTCCACCACAGCACGAAAGCCACAGAGAAGCTTACAAAAGCAACTGAAGGTGGCAGAGCATAAACTGATTCAGTCAGTGGAAACAAGGTGGAATTCTGTATTCTGCATGTTGGAGAGACTCCATGAGCAGAAGAAAGCAGTTACCACAGCCCTCTGTCTACTTGGAAAGAACACTCTATGCTTAAGCAGTGAAGAGCTATCCATGATCCACCTTACCATTGAGGCCCCGAGACCCTTCGGAGAGGCAACGCGGGAAATTTCAGCCGAAAAACATGTTTCTGTGTCACTACTTCTCAGAGCAGCTGCAGCCACTGAGCATCAAGGTAGCTCCCTTGCCACAGAACTGGCACTGCAATGTCAACGCAGATTTCGTGGGATTGAAACCTTTCACAGTCTCGCAGCCAGCACGTTCTTGGACATAAGGTTTAAAAACCTTACATTTCGTGAGAGAGAATGTGGGAACTATGAAAAAGCGAATGCTCACTGAAATGCAGGAAGTCCATCAGCCCACTTCACAGTCACCACCGCCAGGCTCTTCCTCAGCACCTGTGCCAAGCTCTGCCTCACCAGTGACTCCTGCATCTACTGCAAGCTCTGCCCCAGCTACAGCAAAAGGAGGGATATGGGTGGATTTTGACATTCAAGTTCTGTCTGCCCAATAGCACCGCTCAACAGGTACTGATGCACTCATTAAAATGCGAAAAGTTAATTCCCTGGGACCAGGACCCATTACATTGGTGGCAAGAGCATGAGCAAACATTCCCATCCCTAAGCAGACTTGCAGCAAAATACCTGGGATTCATTGCTTCATCTGTACCCTCAGAAATAATTTATTTTCAAAGGCAGGAGAGTTAGTGAGCAAAAGAAGAAACAGACTGAAGGGGGAAAATGTCAACATGCTGTTGTTTCTAAACAAAAACCTATAAATGGGCAAAGAGTCAAGGTAGAGGTTGACAATCACTTTACTTTATGTAGCATACATTTCAAGTGTTGACCTCAAGTGCATCCTGCCTGGTGCTGTAAGAAGTTTATGCGTTAAAAATTAAAAGCTAAATTAAAAGATAAAGCTAAATTTATGTGTTCCTAGAAATCAGAGCAGCATGTATTCTTCTTTTCTTCTTAAGAGATTTTTATTTTATGTTGTTGATTTCACTTCAGGGTATCTGATTAGCCCAAATTTTCAGTTGAAGTGATGTGAAGAATAACACCTGAAAAGGGTAATAATATAATTGAACATTTGTTGAACGTTATTGAACATGTGTTTTATAATTGCTGTTATCAAACAGAAAACAAAAAGAGAAGTCTGATCACGAGTAGTTTATTTAATACTAATGCAAAGGCTTTCAAATATAATTTTTGATGTCTGCATTTACCCATTTTCACTGTAGAAATCACAAAGATTTCCCCTTTTTATGTACATAAGACTTTTAAAAGAATCGGTATTGGCATACTAGCCTTGATATTACTTGGTATCGGATCGAAAAGAAAATCAGTGGTATCACCCATCCCTAGTTTCTGAATAGCGTGTATTTTAAATGTGTGTAGTCAAATCTCCCGCACTATTGTTTGCTTCAGTCATCCTTGTGAGGCACAGAAGGGAACATTAGTACTTCTATTACAAACTACAGTACTACTTTAAGAAGAAGAAACGCTGACGACAACAGCTGACGTGCATGCTACAATTGGGGCCCTAAACAGGGGTTTAAAGCTGTTTTGTACATCGGTCACAGACCCAGGCATTGGAGTGAACGACTGCCCTTGCATTTAAGTTTTAATATATATTACAAAACCATAAATAAGTGATAGACATGTATTTAAAATAATAATAATAATAATAATAATAAAAAAAAAAAACACTGGTAGGTAATGTTACTCACAGCTTACAATACCAGAACCGCTGTCTATTTTTTTTTTTTTTAACTAATATTCAGAATGTAGTGTACAATTAAATTGTTCAAAACTGTCGCCAAATAGTCTGTAAAAATACATAAAAAAAAAAAAATGTACTGATACAGTTCTTAAATTGATGACGAATAAAAATACTGAGCGTTAGTGTAATTTGTAATTGTATTGGATGCAGAGGTCCAGAAAAAAGACGGGAGAAGGACGTGATATACCACAGCGTGGTGACTAAAGTTCTGCGCCGGAGATTACATAATAGTAAAGAATAGAAAGAAAAAAAAAAAACATGCATGATGAAATAGTCAAAAAAATAACCAAACCACCAAAGACAACATTTAACCCGCTAGATGCTTTCAAAACAGGCCAAATTTGGCTGGAAAAACAGCACTCTCTGTACTCGGGGAGTAGCCTCAACATCGCATGCGAGACGCACGCATTACCTATCAAAATAAATGTTCTTGCAAGTTCATATTTTTAATTGTTGTTCCGGTACTTTGATTTAGGACTACACCACTGGCCATAACCCACTGTGGAAGGGGTGTGGGTAATTCACTGACCAGAAGACAGACAGGTGTAATTGAAAACACCACACAGGTGCCCAGTTTTATTTCAGGGGCGCGTTGGGTTTCTTTAGCCCGCAAAGGGCGCTGTTGGTCCGTGGTCTGCTTACCAACTATGGTAAACAGAACCACAGGAATACCAAGCAAGGGTAAACAGTTCAGGCGCACTCGCAGGTGCTTCAAAACAATACTACAAAAATCGAAGGCACAAAGAAACAGGAAAAATAAAACAGTAACAAAACTACAAAGAAAAGGTGCTGCACTCTGCAGCAATATCCCGGTCGCCGCTGCCCGTGGAACCCGGATCACCGTCCTACGCTGCCAGCTACCTAGCCTGCTCGGCTATCCTTATTCAGGGATCTGCCCAAGGGTTCCCCTCCCTCACTGTCTCGCTCTGAACCTCCATTCGGTCGTGGACCAGCGTTTCCGTGCACTCTACGCGTTTAAAAGGGCAGATCTGAGGAAACAACAGAGCGTTAATTTATAGGGCTAACAATCTCCCAAGACGCGCCTCTCAGCCATTCAGAGGGGGAAAGTCCACACACCCACTTTCCCACCTCCCCGTGTCACTGCCATGACTCACAGGCGGTTGTTGGACGACTGCCGTCCTCTTCCTGCAGCCCGTGAACACGCCAGCAGAGTCAGCACAGATGTTACACCCACTATTTTCTTTAATGATATTTCAGCCTGTGTCACCTGATCTGAGACTGAGAGCTATGAGGAAAAAATTACTGTGATGAGTGACCTGAATGATCTCCCTGCGAAATAAAACCCACCTTGATTTTTAAATGCACCGTGTGTGTAACACATATCAAATAAGCTATGAAATAGTTTTTTTTTTTTTTTTTTTTTAAATAAAACACAGCAGTTTCCAAATGGTTCAACTTGTATTGGCACATTGCAATAACGTAAAATTTAATTTACTAAAGCATATAGTTCAAAGTCTTGCACATCTGACAGTTGTAAAGTTACAAAAAATGTATATTTATGTGCACCAATTTGTTTTATTTTTTTTTATCTTTGTATAATCTCTAGAACACGTTTGACAAACAAAGCACAAAAGTCTACAACAGTTTACCGTTACTATATATTACAGGATTACTGCATAACTTTACTCCATGAAAAATGTGCTGTTGCATACCAGGTATGTTTACATTCAGCCCCTGCGTGTGTTTAGTGTGTGTGCCACCAGTAAGGGAGTTGAGCGCTGGGACAGAGTTCATACAACGTGTTCTTGTTATTAAATACTGTACAACGGTTATGTTCAATACTGGATTTGTGCCTTTTATTTGAAGAACTACTGCACACATTGGAGGGATATATTAAACTGGATGTATGGATATAGGATTCGGATTTGGTTCACTGAATCCTAAGTATTTGTCCGAATCCGAACCCTGCTCAAAAAGTAGGTATTCGGGCCGAAACCGAATTCTGGATTTGGTGCATCCCTTATTGGCGTCAGTGCATCAGACATCCGGATGCTTGCTACCATTCAGACCGGCTACTCGCTGTAATTTAAGCATGGTCCCCATCCCTTTCGGGGTGTGACTGAAACATCAGTCACGGACCCACAGGACTCCGCTGGGCTATTCGCATGATAGACCCCCTCCAGTTGGAGGAAGGGTTCTACTCTAGGTACTTCCTGGTGGCCTCAGGCCGATCCTCGACCTCAGACAGGTCAACATGCAACCTAGCCGAAGGAGGTTCAAAATGTTGACAGTCAGGCCAGGCGACTGGTTCACTACAGTGGACCTCAAAGACACCTGTTTCCATATCCCCATAAAACCTGGCACAGTTAAGTACCTGCGGTTTGCTTTTCAGGGAACAGCGTACAAGTTAAAGGTTTGCTGTTTGGCTTCTCTCTAGCTCCCCATGCCTTTTCAAAGCGCAGGGAAGATATGATGGCCCCATTGTAGACTCAGATATCAGAGTAGTCTGTTTGGACGACTGATTCATTGTGCTCAGGCATACACTGACACGTAACTGTTCATCGGCCTCCATCTACGATTAGGAATTATGGTGAATCATGCGAAGAGCCAGCTCACCCTTTTCAGATAGCCTCCTATCTAGCAGTGTGCTTAGACTCCGGGTCCATGCTGTTCACTCTGTCGAATGGCAGAGTGCAGAGAATATACTTTCCAGAACGTCGGGGCTTGAGGGCATCAGCTTCTCAGACTCCTTGCATGCGCCCTGTGTTACTTTATACACTGATATTTTTGGCTTCAGACTGCGCCAGTAAATTAAAGAAAAAAAAAAACTCCCTGTTTATTTTCACTGGAAATCTGGTAATCCTAAACTACAAGGACAGTGCGAAAAACTGAAGCTCTGGTAGAAACTTTGGTTACACACCAAAATCTTGCCAAACTCGACAAAACAGTAAAACATATTCAATCTTTTCTCAAATTATTTTTTTAATGCCGACATTAGGAGAACTGTGCAGAATTGGGTAAACTGCATAATCCTACTGTAGGCATTCAAGAAATGTATTAATTAAGTTAGCGAAGTGCTCCCAGTTTTCTTCCACACAATGTGTAAGAATCACAAAAATAGGAGGAGTGGCAAACACTGTTGCAGCAGCACAGATCATTCAAAATGATCTAGACAAGATTCAGAGCTGGGCAGACACATGGCAAATGACATTTAATAGAGAAAAGTGTAAGGTACTGCACGCAGGAAATAAAAATGTGCATTATAAATATCATATGGGAGATTTTGAAATTAGAGAAGGTATTTATGAAAAAGACCTAGGAGTTTTTGTTGACTCAGAAATGTCTTCATCTAGACATGGTGGGGAATATAAAAAAGGCCAACAAGATGCTCGGCTACATTGTGAAAAGTGCTTAATTTAAAATCAAGGGAAGTAATGTTAAAACTGTACAATACATTAGTAAGACCTCATCTTGAATATTGTGTTCAGTTCTGGTCACCTCGCTATAAAAAAGATATTGCTGCTCTAGAAAGAGTGCAAAGAAGAGCGACCAGAATTATTCCGGGTTTAAAAGGTATGTCATATGCAGACAGGCTAAAAGAACTGAATCTGTTCAGTCTTGAACAAAGAAGACTACGCGGCGACCTAATTCAAGCATTCCAAATTCTAAAAGGTATTGACAATGTCAACCCAAGGGACTTTTTTGACCTGAGAAAAGAAACAAGGACCAGGGGTCACAAATGGAGATTAGACAAAGGGGCATTCAGAACAGAAAATAGGAGGCACTTTTTTCACACAGAGAAGTGTGAGGGTCTGGAATCAACTCCCCAATAATGTTGTTGAAGCTGACACCCTAGGATCCTTCAAGAAGCTGCTTGATAAGATTCTGGGATCAATAAGCTACTAACAACCAAACAAGCAAGATGGGCCGAATGGCCTCCTCTCGTTTGTAAACTTTCTTATGTTCGTAATCTGAAACATGCTTAAAAACCGGAGCAATATATCAGTAGCTGCCATCTTTCAAAATGCTTTGCAGGATATAGTAAACATCCGTTTTACACACAATGTAAACAAGCCGAGTGCACTTGCAAACTGCATTATGAACAAACAGAAAAAAATCCGAAAGGTGGGGGAAAGTTTAGCTCGCCTGCATATTCTTTCATGACGGTTTTTAATTTCCGTATGTTTAATGTGTGCAGTAGCCAGAGAGCCCACGCCTCAAATAACAAGTGGCTAAGCAAAGCCTTTCAATATATGCTGTTGTAGTTATTTCAGCCATTTAACGTGCACATATTGGTGTGCTTGTCAGAAAATGAAAATACTGTATTCAAGATTTTAAAATGTATGTGTACAAATGATACTCGTTTTTTTTACAAGCAAACTCGCAACTGAGCTGTAAGCAACGCTAAAAGAGTAACGGATTTATACTAATCATAACAGTAAACACTATTCAAACAATAATCATCAGATCGTTGTCGTAGCCTCTCATAAGTCAGCACAAATCTTACTGCTGATACGAATGAGGCCTGTAAAGATTTTGAATGAATTTCTTACCTGAACACATTGTATCCCAAATCAAAATGACAATTCGATCCCCTTGTCCAGCTTCCACGTGGCGTAACTGGGTATCTATTGGTGCTTTTTTTTCCCCGCTGCGGTCACAGCAGCAGACAAGCACCTGCTAGTAAATTAAAGAAGAACAAAAATACTCTGTTTATTTATTTTCACTGGAAATCTGGTAATCCTAAACTACAAGGACAGTGCGACAAACTGAAGCTCTATCTGCTATCTCGAACTATTACTGTGAGACTGGATATGAGGGCAACTAAATGCTGAATTCCCAACAAAAAAAAAGCTGCTGTTAAGTCTGGGTAACTGACATTTGTTTCACTTTCATCATGAAGCCAGATTAAGTCTTATTCTTCCACTGCATTTTATATATATATATATATATATATATATATATATATATATATATATATATATATATATATATATATATATATATATATATTCGTTTTTTTTCATAATTTGCTTCTTTATCATTATTGATTTAAATACTTTACTTTTGGCTTATTGGTGCAGTTGGTTGAAATTCGGACGAGTTCAATTACGTCGTTATCGGGGAGTGGGTGTGTTTTTAGAAATAGTTTGTAAATTCATTTTTCAGCTTTTTGGCACACTGACCCATTTTCCTGCGTTCTAAAACAGTAGCCATGTGGACTATACTATATACATTACACAGTTAAAAAATGTTACCGGCCCAATTGAAATTGACCACTTCTCAATATTGTGTTTGTTCATTATCTCTCCTCATTTCACAATTCAGACTGCTACTTTAACCATGCCATAGACTTGCTCTTTTTTTTTTTTGGTGCAGGAATTTCAGCAAAACAATTGCCTATGAATTGTGTGTTAATTTTTAGCGTTTGTGTTTTGGGGAGAATAACACTGAATTACAAAACAGCAACGGTAAATGAAATGTCTATATAATTAGCAATTTATGTACACTGAAGACGTGAAAGTAGTTGGAATGTGTTTTGCTCTGTAAAGTGTTGCAATTTTAAGCCCGTTCACAATTCGGTTCAGTTCTAATCTCATCCTTTCTGCAGTACTTGACAACTGTAAACTGTAAATTATTATTATTATTATTATTATTATTATTATTATTATTATTGTCGGGGGCGAATTGTTGTGTACCTATTTCTTACCTGTAGATTAGGTCAATCCTAGAACACTTCACTGTCGCTGTAGACAGCTCTTCTTCCTTTGTTTTTGAGTTGGCATGGTACACGCAGACGGAACAATCACACAATGACATTGCCAGTGAGCATGTGTGATTGAAAATATCTGGAAGCGTGGTGTTCGAGATCAGTCTAACATAACAGCGCTACTCCCTCTGTTTGCCCTTCATTAACCAATGTTACCGTACATCTTTCTCGTGGTTTAGTGCTGAGAGGTGCACAGTAAAAAGAATGGCAACAGTAATACATTATGCTAATGAGTAATTCTCACAGACGGCATTGTACAGAATTAAATTGAATTGATACAGAACGGGCCAGTTGACGCTGAGCAAGTTTGTGATTGGGTTATAGATCAGAAGTGTTGGTGCTGACGGACACCGATGGCAATGACGGGCTGGGTTACAGGCATACTCCTGTATTTCTTCCCACAGGTTGTCATCTTGATTTAATTGTTTGATTTCACTGAGTAAAGCTGTAATAGCTGTGAAAGTAAGGCAATTTTGTTTCTCATGCAGGTCTCCCAGATTGACTCTATCTTTGAGTGTTTTCTGGTAGAAGAGGAGCGAGTTCTGAAAGAAGTTCATGTTGAGACAGTTGAATGGGCTCAGATTGTTGTAGACTTAAACAACATTATAAAGGTATTTAAAATACATTAAATTCTTTTTTTGATGCACATAAAACTTGTTAGACATTCTTCACCACAAGCTGGTCCTATAAATACATGTACAAATGTAAGTATGACATACGTGTACATAAAGACAGATGGACAGGTATCGCCATGTATTCTTAGATTATCTGAATAATTGTAAGGTATGACATACTCACAATCTGTCTACGATGTTGATAAATGACTGAAATGTCTTTGTGTCTAAATTGCACAAAAACCTGTAACAAAGTTTAGGAATTATAGTCATCCTGTGCAATATAAATATTGATTGTATGTAACAAGTAGATCTGAATTCTAGTCACTGAAGGCATTTCCCAATGCAGTGCTCCCCCTTTATAAGGTGACCCTTTATACTGCGGATCAGGTTATAAGGTGGTATGGTCATGCCTCCCATTTGTCCAGTAATGCCACTAAACTAACACAAGTATTCTCGTTATAGGCAGAACACAAATAGCACATCTCTTAACTATGTCTCCCGACTACAGCGTTATAAAGGGGGAGCACTGTACTTGTTCTAGAGCAGAAGTAGAGAGTTTTTCTGGTAAGTTATTGGAAATATTTCTTCCTTGCTACTCCTTTCAGGATATGTTGCAGGCTGCTGGTCAGTATCGACAGACCCAAGCTTCCCGTTACCAGAACACAGACAGCAGCAAGAAGGAGCCTGAATACATTCCTTGGACAGGTAAACTTTGTCTCTACTGTTAAATGTAATACGCTAATTCAGAGGTTTAGATTTGGGGGAAAAAAAAAAAAAAAAAAGTTAATAATCATTTTTAAATTAAAAATGTGATTAATGCAGACATTCCCAAACCACCACACAACGACTGTATACTTTATATACATATACTATACTATATATACTTTAAGCTGGGCATTAGAAATGGAAATTATACATTTATAACAGAACCGACATCAACACCCAGCAGTGTTCATGTAAATGCGTGTACAGTATAGTGGTTCATATATTAAAATCACCAACAAAAGACGTGACTACCAGAGTGCACAAATAGCAATGTGACTGATTGCCGGAATACACTAGTATCATTGTGACTTGCTTATGAGAAAAGACAAACCAAAACGTTACTGCCCAATCTTGACTTATCCATGACATACAGGCAGCCATTTTCACGAAAACATCATTAGCTTCCTGAGGAATTCAAAGAGAAGCTTTTAGAATTTCAGTGCTTCTAACAAACAGTACCAGCTTGGATAGATTGGAAATGCTGATCACACCCCCATATTTTTCGACATGCCAAGCAATACCACAGTTCACAAATTGGGAGAAAAAAAGGTGAGTAGTCATGACTGAAAATGAGAAACAGCACATAACTGTAATGTGCTGTGTGATTGCAGATGGCCACAAACTGCCTCCATATGAATATATTTTTTTTGTGAGCAACAGTTTATTTTTTAACAAAACAAATAAAACAGAGCATTACAAAGACAAAACAAACACAAATAACTATATACAAAAGAGCTCATACTCACAGCAAAATAAAAAAATAAAATCATAAAAAAATAAAGGTTAAAACAGTCATTCCAGCAGGAGTTTGGCCAGGGAGGTGGAGACCGAATCCCACGTCTCCACTGTTCTCAGTCTCACCCCATTTAGTCTAGCTGTTGCCTGCTCCAGATGAACAATATCTCTAAACACAGTTAAGCTTTAGTAGGCTGCAGCCGTTGCGGACTCAATCCAAAGTTTGAGAATAACTTTTTTGCAGCCATCAACCCTGCTAACAGAATTTTAACATTATTTAAAGTGCTAAGCAAGTATACAAAGTGGCCCTCATCACCACCTCCAAATTCATCAGTAGACTATGAGGTTGTATCTTTGTAAATGCATATTTATTTGATTTTTTTTTTTCATCAAACTGAGGGTGGGAAATTTGGGCTGCGTCCTTAATTTTGTGAGTGTCTTAAATTCAAAGGAATATGGTAATTTGTGTATACTTTTAAGATAGTAGACTGTGTAACAGTATAGACATTGTCATCCATTTCATCAAGCTAGTGTTGTCAATGACACAGTTTTTAGTGGTTCACCTGTAGCGGGGGTTCTTTATGAATGGAACACTAAAATGCTTGTTAATAAATTGCGAGAGAACCTCATGTGTTTTGTTAACACAAAGGGGATTATTGCTTTGTGAAGTTGATTGTTAGGTACATTAGATTTTTCCCTCTGAAAACTCCACTCATTTCACTAACAGTTGACTATCAGCTAAAATGACAAGTACTTGTCAGTACACTGTTTCATGATTTCGTTTGCAGTAACATAATATGTAAAGACAGGAGTTTTTAACTGGGGGTATGCGTACCCCTGGGGGTACTTCTAAGGGTCATAGGGGGTACCTAGATTACTCAAATGCACAAATAAAAATTAAAGAGAAAATAATGACCTTGAATTTTTTTTAACGGTATTATATATTCTATATACCACAGTGTATACTTGTTTAATATTTATTTAGCGGCTAAATGTGAACGGCAAATGAAAAACCAAAAAAAAACAATCTGTCTCGTCCACCATTTCCGCTCTGATATATAGATGAACGAAGTGTCTGGCGATTGTGCCTAAAGAGCGTTCTGTGCTGCTCGTGATCTCTGCTGTTTTCAACTTGTCGTATCAGTGAAGCACAGTGTTTCTACATTTTTTAGAAGTATAAATGCTCTGGTAAACATAAATTGTCATCATACTTTGACGGTTTTTGTTTATTACTGCTGCTGCATGTTATTAACAGCAATAGCGGCTGGTTGAATATGTGTTTGGTGTTGGATACATTTCTTACTTGCAATAGAAAAAAGAAGGCAAACACAGAAGTCAGAAAATGCAAAGCGACATAGTTATATAGAGCCCCCTTGGATCAATTTTAGTTAGTAATTCTAGTTTTTTCTTGGTTAATGTTTCTGATATTGTAAACATTTTAAACAGCACACACAATCATGCTGAGGTGGGAAGTAAACAGTAATGTGACAAACATTTACACTGCAGACTATTTTGTATTATTTATGACTTTTCCCAATAGAAAGCGAAAGATTCCTAAATACTGCCTTTTAATTCTTTGCATCCAAGTTTTAAGAATGAAGCTTACTGTTTTGTTTTCTGCCTCAGCAATTTGTCAGTCCCAGACCCTGTGTGAAATTATTTATTAAATAAAACGGGAGAAAAAAGAAATGTTAACCAGATTATTCTGCCTTTTATTGCAACTGTGGTACCACTCATTGAGCATACATTGTAATGGGTACTTTAGCTGAAACCTCCCGACAGAAGGGGTACAGCTTCAAAAAACAGGTTGAAAAATCTGAGTTGAGAAGCAAAGTGTTCCCTAGCAACAGCCAATCGAGTGCTTTTTAAGACATGAAGTGCCCGCCCACTGATCTTAATGATGAGAAGACGGCGCCATATATATATATATATGGTAGTAGTAAAAATAGACTTTGATTATCTACATTGGTGTGTGCTTACTGCTTTTCTCTTGACCGATACGATAGATCAGGGGTTCCCAAAGTTTTGGTGATTGAGAACCTGTTTCCGGAGGTTGCATGGGATTGGGGGGCCGCACAAGAAAATGTACCACTCATGAAACCGAAATATGTCCCAAATCTTAACTTTTTTTATTTCCTTTACATTTTTGTATTTAAATTAGGATTGTATATTACTACCACTGTAACACCAGCAGCTTTGAATTGTATTTGTATTTTATCCTATGTCTTGGTGCCACAACAGGCTTAGGTTTGAGCACCAATATCATGCTGTCACATCTTACATTGTCCTGGTCACAATAATTAAAAATGATAATACTGAAATGTGTACTCTTCAAACTATACTAGTTAAACTGGTTTGTGGGTTATTCCGCAGTAGTGAGGCAGAATGCATCTTGACTTGTACAACTAACCACTTCACTAAGAGCTGAATATATGTACAGTGAACTCTGCTTAATTCTAATCTCTGGGGACCATACAAATAGTTTGAGATGTGAAAATTCGAATTAAATGATGTAAATTGCCCCATGGCGTGGACAGTTAGAGCTATTTCTATGGTAAATGTTCATAAATAAAACAGACGTTACTGTATTTTACCTTGATGTTTTTATGTATTTTTTCTTTCTGGAATCAATGAAATAATCACACATTTCTATTTAAAGTGCAGCATTAATTATTAATTAATTTTCTGGCGTTATTTTGGCGTGTTTTATGCAATTACATACGATTGCTACGTAACATCCTACTAGCTACTGTACTGTAGCCTAACTGTAGTTTTATTCAGAAACACTGTACAAAAAAGAAATGTAACGGTACAAGTTTTAAACTGTAGCCAGGTACTGTTACTACAGTAGTACTTT